>NC_066562.1:7360397-7365397 GCF_024679095.1 Eriocheir sinensis
GTTATCAATTTCAACAGTATTCTCAAGTAGTAGTAGTAGTAGTAGTAGTAGTAGTAGTAGTAGTAGTAGTAGTAGTAGTAGTAGAAGAATAGCAATGTTTTTTCCTCTGTTTTCTTCTCTCTCTCTCTCTCTCTATCTCTCCCAAGAATTCCCTTCATAGTCCGTTTTCCTCCTCCTTTTCCTCCTCCTCCTCCTCCTCCTCCTCCTCCTCCTCCTCCGCTATGGTTCACCTCCTTATCCTGGTCACGTATCAACCCTCTTTCCTCTCCTCCTCCTCCTTTCTCGCTCCCAGTATTTTCCTCTCCAATATTTATCTCTCCCATCCTCTCTCTCTCTCTCTCTCTCTCTCTCTCTCTCTCTCTCTCTCTCTCTTACCTTGTTTTATCTCTTTACGGCTTTCATTTCAATCTTCCTTCTTCTTCTTCTTCTTCTTCTTCTTCTTCTTCTTCTTCTAACTGGAAGAAAAAGAGAAAAATCCATTATTATTACTATTATTATTATTATTATTATTATTATTATTATTATTATTATGATGTGTGTGTGTGTGTGTGTGTGTGTGTGTGTGTGTGTGTGTGTATTCGTGAGCGGCAGTTTGCGTGTGCGTCATTGTGTGTGTGTGTGTGTGTGTGTGTGCGTGTGTGCGTGTGCGTGTGTGCGTGTGTGTGTGACGAACAGGATCAGACTGAGGAATACACATGAAGTCTGCGTTGTGATTATCCTCCTCCTCCTCCTCCTCCTCCTCCTCCTCCTCCTTTTCCACACCGTAAATTCGACTCCTTGGCCCCCCCCTCCTCCTCCTCCTCCTCCAATGGTGTCGCAAGACTAAAATTCAACCCGGAAATATGAGACATTCAGCCCAAGGAGGAGGAGGAGGAGGAGGAGGAGGAGGAGGAGAAGGAGAAGGAGGAGGAGTTCTTAGGATTCAACGCTGGAGGTAAAATTGATGTCTCTTTTAACTCCATGATGCTGTGAGAGAGAGAGAGCGAGAGAGAGAGAGAGAGAGAGAGAGAGAGAGAGAGAGAGAGAGAGAGAGAGAGAGAGAGAGAGAGAGAGAGAGAGAGAGAGAGAGAGAAAGAGTCGGTAAAGCCCAATAGGTAATGACTCCCTCCTCTTCTCTCTGCCTTCTCTCTCTCTCTCTCTCTCTCTCTCTCTCTCTCTTTTCACTCTTTTCCTCTTTTCTCCTTTTTTTCTTTCCTCTTTTTTTTGTCTTATTAAGTTTCCTCCTATTCCTCCTTTCTCCTTCCTTTTCTCCTTTACCTCCCTCTCCCTCTCCCTTCTGTTCCTCCCTGTATTCCTCTTCCTCTTCTCCTTTCCTTTCCTTCCCTTCTCCCTCCTCCTCCTCTTCCTCCCCTTCCCTTCCCTTTTAGGCTGTAAGGTCAAGAATAGGTGACCCCTTCTTCTCCCCCGTTCCCCTCACCCCCTTTACACACACACACACACACACACACACACACACACACACACACACACGTTAAAAGTTCATCTCGTCTCAATCTTCCTTCACAGCTTAGAAAAATTATGTTCCTGGTAAGCGATGGTCTGATAAGGCGCGTCCATATTCGTGTGTGTGTGTGTGTGTGTGTGTGTGTGTGTGTGTGTGTGTGTGTGTAGGTAGGTAGGTGGGTAGGCAGGCAGGTAAGAGAGAGGGAGGGAAGGTAAGATTAATTGCAGCTGTTTACCTGTATTTTCGAGTCTACAGGTAGAGAAGAAAAGGGAGATTGAGGAACGATTATTAAGGTAACTCGAGGAACAGACTAGCGGGTTAGGTAAGCAGGAAGAGAGATAGGGAGGAAAAGGGAGAATAAGTATGTAGGGAGGGAAGGGAGACCAAAGGGAGATGAGTGAAAAGGGAGACTAAGCAAGAAGGGAGGTAGGGAGGAAAAGGGAGGTGAGTAAAAGGGAGAAAATGCAAGTAGTGTGTAGGGTTACCAAAGGGAGATGAGTTTAAGGGAGAATAAGGAGGTAGGTAGGTAGGGAGGCAAAAGGGAAATGAGTTTAAGGGAGAATAAGCAGGTAGGTAGGTAGGGAGGTAAAAGGGAAATGAGTTTAAGGGAGAATAAGCAGGTAGGTAGGGAGGGAGGTAAAAGGGAGATGAGTTAAAAGGAAAATAAGCAGCTAGGTAGGAAGGGAGATAAAAGGGAGAATAAGTATGTAGGGAGGGAAGGGAGATCAAAAGGATATGAAGGAAAGGGAGAATGAGTCGGTAGGTAGAGAGGGGGATAAAAGGGAGATAAGTGAAAGGGAGAATAAGCAGGTAGGTAGGGAGGGAGACACAAGGGAGAATAAGCAGGTAGAGAGGGAAGGAGACTAAAAGGAGATGAGTGAAAGGGAGAATATGCAAGTAGGGAGAGAGGGAAACCAAAGGGAGAATAAGCAGGTAGAGAGGGAAGGAGATCAGTTAAAGGGAGAATATACAGGTTGGTGGGTAAGGAGATAAAAGGGAGAATTAGCAGGTAGGTAGAGAGGGAGATCAAAGGGAGATAAGTAAAAGGGAGAATAAGTGGGTAGATAGGGAGATAAAATGGAGATGAACAAAAGGGAGAATAAGCAAGTAGGGAGGAAGGCAAGGCATATGAGTTAAAAGGAGAATAAGTGGGTAGGGAGAGAGGGAGATGAAAGGGAGGTAAGTAAAAGGGAGAATAAGTAGGTAGGTAGGTAGGTAGGGAGACTAAAGGAAGACTAATAAAAGGGAGAATAAGCAGAATAATCAGGTAGGGAGGAAGGGAGGCAAATGGAGATGAGTTAAAGGGAGAATATGCAGGTAGGTGGGTAGGGAGAGGAAAGGGAGATGAATATAAGGGAGAACAGATCAGCAGGCAGGGAGGGAGGGATGGAGGGAGATGAAACGTAACTCAATTCAGGGAGGACAACTTCCGCCTATGTTACAAGTCCCTCCCTTACTCCCTTTCATATTCTCCTTTCTGTTTATGTATATCATGTATCAATTATCTTTCTCCTTCCTTTTTCCTTCTCTTTTCCTTCTCCTTCTTCTCTTCTTCTTCCTCTGTTTTTTTCCCTCCATATTCTTCTTTCTGTTTATGTATATCATGTATCAGTTATCTTTCTCCTTCCTCTTTCCTTCTCTTTTCCTCCTCCTTCTCTTCTTCTTCCTCTGTCTTTCCTCCATATTCCTCTTTCTAATTTATGTATATCATGTATCAGTTATCTTTCTCCTTCCTCTTTCCTTCTCTTTTCCTCCTCCTTCTCTTCTTCTTCTTCCTCTGTCTCTCTCCTTTTTCAGCTTGCATTTCTTTCTCTTCTTCTGCACAGCTACAAGAATAGGCCCAAAAATATATATAGACACTACATAGGAACTATTTCAGGCGTTTATACATTCACTAACTAACATTTATTTAAACACACACACACACACACACACACACACACACACACACACACACACACACAAATACCCAGTTCTATTTCTGCTGACAATACAAAAACTAGATCTTATAAAAAACCCAATCAGGAATATAAATAAACACTAAACTATTTCTGGCGTTAATACACACACTAACATTTTCAAACACACACACACACAAAAAAAAAAAAAACACCGCGAGATATATTTCTGCCGGCAATACAAACACTAGAACTTATAGAAAATGAAAACACTCAGAAATATAAATAAACACTTCACTATTTCTATCGCTAATATATACACTAACTAACACTTCTTAAACAAACAAACAAAAAAAAACACCATTAGATCTATTCCTGGCGGCAATACAAACACAAACACTTCCAGAAACAAACAAAACACACAATTAACTACTTCTGACGGCAACACAAACACTAAACACTTCAAGAAACAAAACAAAACAAGCAAAAAAACACAACGCTATCTCTGGCTGCAACACAAACACTAACACTTCTAAAAACATCAACAAACACTTATATATTTCTAGCGGTCAAACATTCAGGTAAGACAGTGGCGGGTTTCGAAGTGGGGGTTTCATTAAGCGGGTCAACAGGTACGCCATCCCCCAGGTAAAGGTGTTCAAGTGGATTCCTTAAGTGGGTGGAGAGGTGGGTGGTGGAGGTGAGGTGGAGGAGCGGGTTGTGTGTAAAAAGTGGGGAAACTGAAGTGCGTGAAAAGGTGTGTGTGTGTGTGTGTGTGTGTGTGTGTGTGTGTGTGTGTGTGTGTGTGTGTGTGTGTGTGTGTGTGTGTGTGTGCGAATGAGCCTGTAACCGAAAATAAACTTCATATCATAACCACAATGATAATGAAACAGGTAAGAAGACAGGTGGGTGGATGGGTGGAGCAGGTGGAGGAGGGGGTGGAGCAGGTGGAGGGGAGTGGAGGAACATGTGGGTGGGGCTGAAAGGTGAGATATTGATGTGGCGAGGTGGGTGAGTGCATGTTTAGAGAATTGGATCATACTTTACATAGGGAGTGGCAATAGTAGTAGTAGTAATAGTAGTAGTAGTAGTAGTAGTAGTAGTAGTAGTAGCAACACCTATCCTCCCTACCCATAAACTTATCCAACCATCCATTGACACCAACTATCTTGTCCGCACTCCCTTCAAGGCCCCAGTGTTACGGAGATGGTCACTGGAGCAACGCGTACACCCCCAGATTTACCTTGAAGTGCCTACCAAGCTTGTTCCCTTCCCTCAATGAACCAAGTCTTGCCTTAAGGGGAGGAGGGCAAGAGAGTGAGGAAGGAATGGAGGGGAGGAAGGAAGGAGGAATAATGGAGACGGAGAAAGGAGAAATGAGGAAGGAAGGAAAGGAGGGAGAGAAGAGGGGAATGAGGGAGGAAAATAACTGATTGACTGACTGACTGACTGACTGATGGACTGACTGACTGGCTGACTGGCTGACTGACTGAGGGAGAAAGACTTATGTGTGGAGGAAAAAAATAACTGGCTGACTAACTGACTGACTGACTGACTGATTGACTGACTGACTGACTGACTGACTGAGGGAGAAAGACTTATGTGTGGAGGAAAAAATAACTGGCTGACTAACTGACTGACTGACTCACTGACTGACT
>NC_066562.1:7372897-7380397 GCF_024679095.1 Eriocheir sinensis
TCTTAAAGGTCCCTCTAAGCGAGAAAAATGAGAAAAAATCATCACTCACGCAAACCATTTCATAATATATATCAACGCATTTGTAACCTATTTTTGGGGGTTTATATCATGGCAAAAATTTGGCCCGTCGCTGGTACACGGTAAAGCCACAAACTTGGCCCGTCGCTGGTACACGGTAAAGCCACAAATTTGGCCCGTCGCTGGTACACGGTAAAACCACATATTTGGCCAGTCGCTGGTACACGGTAAAGCCACAAATTTGGCCCGTCCCTGGTACACGGTAAAGCCACAAATTTGGCCCGTCGCTGCTACACGGTAAAGCCACAAACTTGGCCCGTCGCTGCTACACGGTAAAGCCACAAATTTGGCCCGTCGCTGGTACACGGTAAAGCCACAAACTTGGCCCGTCGCTGCTACACGGTAAAGCCAAACGTCGCTGCTACACGGTAAAGCCACAAATTTGGCCCGTCGCTGCTACACGGTAAAGCCACAAATTTGGCCCGTCGCTGCTACACGAGAGCCACAAATTTGGCCCGTCGCTGCTACACGAGAGCCACAAATTTGGCCAGTCGCTGCTACCGGGTTCAGGCGACTCCAATAGCAATGAGAGAAGTGTCGAGCAGGCCAGTACCTCATTCATTGTCATCGGAACGGCCTAAACACATGAATCATTCTTAGAGGACAGATTTACTTAAAGATTTACCAACGACCGGTCTTGTTGTGGGTTGATGAAATCGGGTCCTGGTCTTTGGCAGTTCGTAACATGCTCCCTTGTATACCAGACGGAGAGAAAGCTTAATATAGTGCCGACCCAGGGATTGTGGAAGGCAGGGCGGACCAGGACCAGGTGGAGAGGTGGAGTTAGAGCGCTTACCGGAGCCACTAACACCAGAGAAGAGATAAGATAGAGAAGAGAGAAGTGGAGAATATAAATGTTAGAGAAAAATATATGAAGTACATTTTTTTGCTCTATTTAGATTATTATTAGTTTCATTATTATTATTATTATTATTATTATTATTATTATTATTATTATTATTATTATTATTATTACGGATTATTTTTTGTAGGTAATCACTCAGTCACATACCGTCCCACTCTCCTCCTCCTCCTCCTCCTCCTCTTCCTCCTCCTCCTCCTCTTCCTCCTCCTCCTCCTCCCAATACTGTAATGCCACTCAACATTTTTATTTATCTCCCTCCTTCGTCATTTCCTTCCTCCTCTTCTTCCTTTTTCCTTCTTCTAACTCCTCTTACGGTCTCCTCCTCCTCCTCCTCCTCCTCCTCCAACATTCCCATATCTCCAACATTCACGTACAGGACACGTATTCTGTTTGTTTGGAATTTCAGAGCCACCGCCATCAATCTATCTGTATGAAACGCACACACACACACACACACACACACACACACACACACACACACGCACACACACACACATTCATACGTATACCACTAGCCCCCTTCCCCCCCACTCCTCCTCCTCCTCTTCTTCTTCTTAAGGGTCGTTTTACCTTCCCGAAACATACTACTGGGTGTGTGTGTGTGTGTGTGTGTGTGTGTGTGTGTGTGTGTGTGTGTGTGTGTGTGTGTGTGTGTGTGTGTGTGTGTGTGCGTGTGTCTGGAAATCCCAAACACACACACACAATATCATGTTATGGGAAACGGACCCTCCTCCTCCTCCTCCTCCTCCTCCTCCTCCTCCTCCTCTTCTTCTTCCTCCTCCTCTTCTACTTTCGCATCTTTTCCTCTCCTTCCCCCTCCTCTATCTTACCGTTTCCTCCTTCCTCCTCCCTTTCCCTCCCTCCCTCTTCCATTCCTTTTCCTCTTCCCCTCCTTCCCTTCTTCCTTTCTTCACTTTCCTACCTCCCATTTTCTTTCCTTTACATCTTTCCTCTTTTTCCTTCCTCCTCCTCTCCCTTCTCTCCTTCGCTTCACTTCCCTTTCTCTCCTCCTTTTTTTATCCTTTACATTTTCGTTTACTCTCTCTCTCTCTCTCTCTCTCTCTCTCTCTCTCTCTCTCTCTCTTATATCTCCCTCCTCCTCTTTCCTCCTACCTCTTTAGTTCCATCTGCACACACACACACACACACACACACACACACACACACACACACACACACACATTCCCACGCCTCAAAATGCCTTCCCGTGTCACTGAAGTTTTACGACGGGCTAAGAGACTGTCCGTGGGGGAGGAGGGGGGGAGGGGAGAAGGTGAAGGTGAGAGAAAGGGAGAGAAAAGGTGGGAGAGAAGGAGGAGGAGGAGGAGGGGAGGGGGAAGGGCTGGGAGAGAAAGCATAGAGAGGGTGGGAAAGGGAGAGAAAAGGAAGGGAGAAGAAGGGAAGGGGGACGAGAAGGGATGCGGGCGGAAGAGGAGAGATGGGGGAAAGGAAGGGGAAAGGAAAGGAAGGGGGAGGGAAGAGAAAGGGGAGAGAGGGGAGAGAAAGGTGATGGATGAAGGGGAGAAGATGGAAAGTGAGGCAGACGGGAAAGTGAAGATAGGAGACAGTGTTAGGATTTGGGGAGTAAAATATGGAGGAGGAGGAGGAGGAGGAGAAGGAGGAGGAGAGAAGGACAGGTAACACAGGTAAGGCAACAGGTAAGAGGCGCCCTGCTGGTTAATTACCCTCCGCCCACCTGAACTTTACCTGTCGCTCGCTTAATTAGGCCGACACAGGTTTAGAGAGAGAAAGAAAAAAAATAGCATGGGACACACACACACACACACACACACACACACACACACACACACACACACACACAGAGGAGGAGGAGGAGGAGGAAGACAAGTTGTATATTCAATAACTCAGACAGGGAAAACCACAAGTGGGTCATTAAGCAAGTCTCAGGTAACTTCCTCCTCCTCTTAATTAGTGCAGGTGAGCGGGAGAGGGAGAGGAGGACAAGCTTTTGACGGCATTTCGAAACACTTGATCAAGATGAGCGCGGCTGCTGAATAACTCTAAGGTGGTCGAGTGCCCTAAGTGGTAACGGGGCGGGTATAGCTGGCCCAGACGAGACCGCTATTTGTGATCCTTCCTCTTCTTTTTCTTCTTCTTCTACTTCATCATTTTCATATTTTTCTTCTTCTTCTTCTTCTTTTTGATTATCATAATTTTTTGTCTTTTTCTTCTTCTTTTTCTTCTTCCTTTTCTTCTTCTTCTTATGCTACTTTTTCTTCTTCTACTTAATCATCTTCTTTTTTTCTTCTTTTTTTTTCTTCTTCTTCTTTTACTTCTTCTGCTTCATCACCATCATATTCTTCTTTTTCTTCTTCTTTATCCTCTTCCTCTTCTTCTTCTTCTTCTTCTTCTATCTTCTTATTTATTTATTTCCTTGTTCTCTCTTTTTTTCTTCTCCTTTTCTGTTTGTTATCTCCGTATTCCTTCATTTTCTTCTCGTTCTCCATTTTCTTCTCTTCCACAACTGGAGACAAAGAGACGAGGCAGCGACAAGAACGAAAGATAGATAGGGAAGACAAACATGGAGACGAGACGGAAGGAATGGAGATAAGAGATAAAAAGAAGAGGGAAAGGAGGAATATAGAAAAAAGAAAAGAGACTCGCGCGGACCAACGTTGGTATTCTTAAACGCTTTCATTTCTCACATCAGCTATTTCTAAAGGAAAAAAAGGGGATCAATTGGGTTCTAATAAGTATTTCTTTAGATTCATGCTACAGAGGAAGGGTCAAACTACCACCAGGGACATTAAACTACCCCTGGAAATGCCCAAAACTCATAGCAAAGCCTTGGGAAATATGAGAACTTGGGGGACGAAATGTTTTAAAATACGACCCATATACACCCCATCCTCCGGTTTTACGTGGAATTACTACAAGAACGACACTGGTCACCTTCCTCAGCGTGGGACAGAGGGCAGGACGGGCAGCCACCAGGTATGTTCCGGGACTCTTCCAGGTAAACACAAACAGGTAAATTGATGTTGGGGGACAATTATGACACCTGGATGTTTGGGAGGAGGAGGAGGAGGAGGAGGAGGAGGAAGCTGATGATAATGAGGATGAGGGGAAGAAAAGGAGGAGAAAGAGGAGGAGGAGTAGAATAATGCTGATGATTAGGAAGAGAAGGGAAAAGGAGGAGGAGAAAGAGGAGGAGGAGGAAGAGGAGGGGGAGGAGGAAGAGGAGAAGGAGGAGGAGAAAGAGGAGGAGGAGGAAGAGAGAGACCAACAGTACATTTAGATAACAACAATAACAAGAAGAAAAACGAAGAAGAAAAAGAAAAAGCCGAAGAAGAAAAGAGCGAAAGGGAAGAAAATACGAAGAAAATGAAGAAGTCGAAGAAAAAAAAGAAGAAAATGAAGAAGCCAAAAAACAAGAAAAGAGCGAAAGGAAGGAAGAAAAACAAGAAGAAAAGGAAGAAAATGAAGAAGCCGAGGAGGAGGAACAAGAAGAAAAAAAAGAAGAAAAAGGAAGAAAAACAAAGGGAAATGAAGAAGAAAAACCCACAAAACAAAACAAGAAAAGGAAAAAGCAAACAACATGAAAACAACAAAAAAGAAGAAAATAAAGAAAAAGGAACTGGACCAAAGGAGGAAGAAGAAAAAAAAGAGAAAAATGTAAAATCGTAGAAACAAAAAAACAACAAAAAAGAAGAAAATAAAGAAAAAGGAACTAGACCAAACGAGGAAGAAGAAAAAAGAGAAAAATGTAAAATCGTAGAAACAAAAAAACAACAAAAAAGAAGAAAATAAAGAAAAAGGAACTGGACCAAACGAGGAAGAAGAAAAAAGAGAAAAATGTAAAATCGTCGAAAAAAAAAGTAAAAAAAAATAAATAAAATAAAATAAAATAAAAAATAAAAAACCCGGAAACAAGGCGATAATCTTCTGCTAATTCACCTCCGCGACGCAGGTGAGTAGCGGGAACCTCCTCCTCCTCCTCCTCCTCCTCCTCCTCCTCCCCCTCCTCCTCTCCTTCCTCTTCCCACGCACCAGGATACATGCAGCTTCCTCCCCCTCCTCCTCCTCCTCCTTCTCCTCTTTCACCTTCTCCTTTTCGTCCTCTTCTTCCTCTTCCTCCTCCTCCTCCTCGTTCTTCTACTTCTCCTCCTTCTCCTCCTCCTCGTCTTCTTCCTCCTCATGTTCTTTCGCCTCCTCCTCCTCTTCCACCTCCTTCTCCTCTTTCGCCTTCTTCTTTTCGTCTTCTTCTTCCTCTTCCTTCTCTTCCTCCTCGTTATTCTCCTCTTCCTCCTCCTCCTCCTCCTCCTCCTCCTCCTCGTTGTCTATATACCTTCTTTTATATTTTCTGTTCCTTTATTTAATTTTTCTTCTCCTCCTCCTCCTCCTCCTCCTCCTCCTCTTCCTCCTTCTCCTCCTTAATTTTCAACTGCTTAGCGACTCCTTGTGAAGATTTAATAATAATAATAATAATAATAATAATAATAATAATAATAATAATAATAATAATAATAATAATAATAATAATAATAATAATAATAATAATAATAAAGTAGAAGAAAAAGATGATGAAAATAAACAAAAAGGAAAAGAAGGAATTCCAAAAATCGAGAGAAAGAGAGAGAGAGAGAGAGAGAGAGAGAGAGAGAGAGAGAGAGAGAGAGAGAGAGAGAGAGAGAGAGAGAGAGAGAGAGAGAGAGAGAGAGAGAGAGAGAGAGAGAGAGAGAGAGAGAGAGAGAGAGAGAGAGAGAGAGAGAGAGAGAGAGAGACCACCGATACCCCCTTCCCCCCCCCACCACAAGGTTACACCACCACCACCATCACCATCACACACCTGTAATTAAGGCATAAACTCACCTGAGGAACACCTGACCAACCCTCCCTCTCCTTCCCCCCTCCCCCCACAAGCAGGTGTGACCAAAGAGCCCGCGCGCAGGTAACCATTATTCTGAGGCTGTGTCGGAGGGGAAAGAGGGGGAAGGGAGGGGAGGAGGGGGGGGGGGGCAGAATAGGAAATAGGGGTAAAAATTGGTAACATTCTATAGTAAGGTGACAAGCACTCGTATTCTTAACCCGGTAGCAGCGCCGGGCCAAATTTGTGGCTTTACCGTGTAGCAGTGACGGGCCAAGTTTGACTCTTTACCGTGTAGCAGCGACGGGGCAAATTTGTGGCTTTACCGTGTATCAGTGACGGGGCGAATTTGTGGCTTTACCGTGTACCAGTGACGGGCCAAATTTGTGGCTTTACCGTGTACCAGCGACGGGCCAAATTTGTGGCTTTACCGTGTACCAGCGACGGGCCAAATTTGTGGCTTTACCGTGTACCAGTGACGGGCCAAATTTGTGGCTTTACCGTGTACCAGCGACGGGGCGAATTTGTGGCTTTACCGTGTACCAGCGAAGGGCCACATTTGTGGCTTTACCGTGTACCAGCGAAGGGCCACATTTGTGGCTTTACCGTGTACCAGCGACGGGGCGAATTTGTGGCTTTACCGTGTACCAGCGAAGGGCCAAATTTGTGGCTTTACCGTGTACCAGCGACGGGCCAAATTTGTGGCTTTACCGTGTACCAGCGAAGGGCCACATTTGTGGCTTTACCGTGTACCAGCGACGGGCCAAATTTGTGGCTTTACCGTGTACCAGCGACGGGCCAAATTTGTGGCTTTACCGTATACCAGCGACGGGGCGAATTTGTGGTTTTACCGTGTACCAGCGACGGGGCGAATTTGTGGCTTTACCGTGTAGCAGCGACGGGCCACATTTTTGCAATGATATAACCCTCCCAAAATAGATGATGCATAAACTGATCACAAATGCGTTGATATATATTATGAAATGGTTTGCGTGAGTGATGATTTTTTTTCTCATTTTTCTCGCTTAGAGGGACCATTAAGAAACATGATCCCTGCAGCTACCAGGCGGAAATATCTCGGAGCCTCATTTCCCTGTTTGAAAAGTCTCTCGGGGAAGTTGTTGGGTTTTTCATGGACTGTTTTGTGATCCTGGTGACAACTTTACGCGACTTCTTCCTCCTGAACGGGAAAAACAGCCATGGAAATCCGGTTACTCTTGTCTGTGGCCTTGGGAAAAGAGTCGTATGATAAAACATTGCCCCCAAACACAGATATTTGACAAGGGTTTCGTAGGAGTTGTGGGCATTTCCAGGGGTAACTTTATGACCCTGGTGGTGGTGTGACTCTTCTCTACCATGAACCTAAAATTTTACTCATGAGAATCCGACTGAGCTCCTTTTTGACTTTGGGAAATAAGGTCGGATTCTAAAACATTGTCCCCCCAAAACACACATTTGACAAGGGTTTCGTAGGATTCGTGGGCATTTCCAGGGGTAACTTTATGACCCTGGTGGTGGTGTGACCCTTCTCCTCTACCATGAACCTAAAATTTTACTTATGAGGATCCGAATGACCTCTCTGTGGCCTTGGGAACTAGGGTCGTATCATAAAACATTCTGTCCCCCAAACACAAACAATTGACAAGGCTTTCGTAGGATTCGTGGGCATTTCCAGGGGTAACTCTATGACCCTGGTGGTGGTGTGACTCTTCTCCTCTACCATGAACCT
>NC_066562.1:7387897-7392897 GCF_024679095.1 Eriocheir sinensis
GAGGAAGGGAGAGCTTGTAACATTGATGGAACTGACCTCAAGGGAATGGCCGAGGAAGGAACAGCTTGTAACATTGCTGGAACTGACCTCAAGGGAATGGGTGAGGAAGGGACAGCTTGTAACATTGCTGGAACTGACCTCAAGGGAACGGCCGAGGATGGGGAGCTTGTAACATTGCTGGAACTGACCTCAAGGGAATGGCTGAGGAAGGGAGCTTGAACATTGCTGGAACTGACCTCAAGGAATGGCCGAGGAAGGGAGAGCTTGTCACACTGCTGGAAATGATCTCAGGGGAATGGCTGAGGAAGGGAGAGCTTGTAACACTGCTGGAACTGACCTCAAGGGAATGGCCGAGGAAGGGAGAGCTTGTGGCACTGCTGGAACTGACCTCAAGGGAATGGCCGAGGAAGGGAGAGCTTGTGATACTGCTGGAACTGACCTCAAGGGAATGGCCGAGGAAGGGAGAGCTTGTAACATTGCTGGAACTGACCTCAGGGGAATGGCCGAGGAAGGGAGAGCTTGTGGCACTGCTGGAACTGACCTCAAGGGAATGGCCGAGGAAGGGAGAGCTTGTAACATTGCTGGAACTGACCTCAAGGGAATGGCCGAGGAAGGGAGATCTTGTAACATTGCTGGAACTGACCTCAAGGGAATGGCCGAGGAAGGGAGATCTTGTAACATTGCTGGAACTGACCTCAAGGGAATGGCCGAGGATGGGGGAGCTTGTAACATTGCTGGAACTGACCTCAAGGGAATGGCCGAGGAAGGGGGAGCTTGTAACATTGCTGGAACTGACCTCAAGGGAATGGCCGAGGAAGGGAGAGCTTGTGATACTGCTGGAAATGACCTCAGGGGAATGGCTGAGGAAGGGAGAGCTTGTAACACTGCTGGAACTGACCTCAAGGGAATGGCCGAGGAAGGGAGAGCTTGTGGCACTGCTGGAACTGACCTCAAGGGAATGGCCGAGGAAGGGAGAGCTTGTAACATTGCTGGAACTGACCTCAGGGGAATGGCCGAGGAAGGGAGAGCTTGTGACACTGCTGGAAATGATCTCAGGGGAATGGCCGAAGAAGGGAGAGCTTGTGATCTTGGGAAGTGATCTCAACTACTACTACTACTACTACTACTACTACTATCTATTTATCTATCTATCTATCTATCCATCACTTATTTTTTCCTTATCAATCTCCATCATTCTTCCTCATTATTCTCCTCTCTCCTGTTATTTCTCCCTTCTTCCTTCCTTTCTTCACTTCCCTCTTCTCCTCATCTTTCCATTTTCATCTTCCTTCCTTCCTTCCCCTTCCATTCTCACTCTTTATTCTCCTTTCCTCTCCCTCTCTTCCTTCCTTCTTCCTATCTTTCTCTCTCCCTTCCTTCCTCCTTTCCTTCCCTTCCCCCTTCTCTTCATCCTTCCTCCCTTCCTTCACCTTCCCTTCCCACTGTCCCCATTCTCCTCTCCCTCCCTCCCTTCCTCCTTCCTATCTTCCTTCCTTTTCTCAATTCTCCCTCCCTCCTTCCCTTCCTCCCTCCCTCTTCCGCCTCGTCGCCATAGTAACAGGATGTGAGGAGGAAGAGGCAATAGGGCTTTGGGATGAGGTCAAATCAGGTCACACACACACACACACACACACACACACACACACACACACACACGGGGAAGATAGATTGATACATAGATAGATAAATACATAGACAGAATAGCTTTTCATACATACATACATACAAATAGATCGATGAATAGATAAATAGACAGACATACACAGATTGATAAACAGATAGACAGGTAGATAAAACACACACACACAAACACAGACACAAAAATTAACCAACCGGAAGAAAACAATATATAAAAAATAGGTTACAAAAAAAGAGAAAAAAGTATTAACAATAAAAGGAAAAAAAGTGCTGGAAGAGAGTCGGCTAGCGGGTCACTTCGCAATATTTTCTTCCCGCGAACTTCCGCCTCCAAGATAAACAGGATAAAAAAAGGAAGGGAGGAGGAGGAGGAGGAGGGGGAAAAAAGTTGAGAGAGGAAGAAAGGAAGGAAGGTATATATATATGGAGGAGAAGGAGGAGGAGGAAGGAGGGAAAAAGGTTGAGGAAGAGAGAAATATGGATATGGAAGAGGAGATGGAGGAGAGGGGAAAAAAGTTGAAAGAAGAAAAGAAAGTAGACAGGGAAATGGAGGAGGAGGAGGAGGAGGAGGAGGAAGGAGAGGAAAAAGTGAGAGAAGAAGAAAGGAAGGAAGAGGAGGAAAAAAAGTTAAAATGAAAAGAAAAGAAAGTAGACAGGGAAAGGAAGGAGAAGGAGGAGGAAGGAGGGGAAAAAAATGAGAGGAGAAGAAGAGAGGAAGACATGGAAAAGGAGGAGGAGGAGGAGGAGGAGAGAGGGAAAAACTTGATAGAAGAAAGGAAGAAGGAAAAGAAGGAAGGAATGGAAAGAAAGAAAAAAAGATGAAAAGGGGAAATATAGGAAAAGGAAAAAGAATGGAGAAGGAGAAAAGAAGAGAGAAGAAAGAAAGGTAGATAGGGAAGGGAAATATGGAAGACGAAAGGAAGGAATGGAGATAAGAGATACAAAGAAGATGGAAAGAAGGAATAGAAGAAAACGGAAAAGAATGTAGAAGGAGAATTAGCAGAGAAGAAAGAAAGGAAGAAAGAAAACAGACATGGGAGACGAAAGGAAGGAGATAGAGAGAAAGATGGAAAGGACGAACAGAATAAAAGAAAAAAAAGGAATAGAAGAAAAGGAAAAAAAAAGATAGAAGGAGAAATAGCAGAGAAGAAGAAAGAAAGGTGGATCAGAAAGACAGACATGGAAGACGAAAGGAAGGAAGGAAGGAGGCAGAAAAAGATAAAAAAAGAAGGAAAATACGAAAAATAAAATATATACAGAACAGCAAAATTCAGATAGGATGTCAAAAGGATTCACAAATAAGGAGATTACAATAATCCAAAGGTCCTGCGCCAGCTAGCTCAAGGGAAGGAATTAATGGGGAAGGAAAGGGAGGGAATAAAAGGGAAAGGAAAGGGAAGGAAAGGGAAGGAATTAATGGGGAAGGAAAGGGAAGGAAAGGGAAGGAATTAATGGGGAAGGAAAGGAAAGGAATTAATGGGGAAGGAAAGGGAAGGAATTAATGGGGAAGGAAAGGGAAGGAATTAATGGGGAAGGAAAGGAAGGAAGGAAAGGAAGGAATTAATGGGGAAGGAAAGGGAAAGGAAGGAATTAATGGGAAGGAAAGGAAGGAAAGGAAGGAAGGAAGGAATTAATGGGAAGGAAAGGAAGGAATTAATGGGGAAGGAAAGGAAGGAATTAATGGGAAGGAAAGGTAAGGAATTAATGGGGAAGGAAAAGGAAGGAATTAATGGGGAAGGAAAGGGAAGGAATTAATGGGGAAGGAAAGGGAAGGAATTAATGGGGAAGGAAAGGGAAGGAATTAATGGGGAAGGAAAGGGAAGGAATTAATGGGGAAGGAAAGGGAAGGAATTAATGGGGAAGGAAAGGGAAGGAATTAATGGGGAAGGAAAGGGAAGGAAAGGGAAGGAATTAATGGGGAAGGAAAGGGAAGGAATTAATGGGGAAGGAAAGGGAAGGAATTAATGGGGAAGGAAAGGGAAGGAATTAATGGGGAAGGAAAGGGAAGGAATTAATGGGGAAGGAAAGGGAAGGAAAGGGAAGGAATTAATGGGGAAGGAATTAATGGGGAAGGAAAGGGAAGGAATTAATGGGGAAGGAAAGGGAAGGAAAGGGAAGGAATTAATGGGGAAGGAAAGGGAAGGAATTAATGGGGAAGGAAAGGGAAGGAATTAATGGGGAAGGAAAGGGAAGGAAAGGGAAGGAATTAATGGGGAAGGAATTAATGGGGAAGGAAAGGGAAGGAATTAATGGGGAAGGAAAGGGAAGGAATTAATGGGGAAGGAAAGGGAAGGAATTAATGGGGAAGGAAAGGGAAGGAATTAATGGGGAAGGAAAGGGAAGGAAAGGAATGGGAAGGAATTAATGGGAAGGAAAGGAAGGAATTAATGGGGAAGGAAAGGAAGGAAAGGAAGGAATTAATGGGAAGGAAAGGAAGGAATTAATGGGGAAGGAAAGGAAGGAATTAATGGGAAGGAAAGGGAAGGAATTAATGGGAAGGAAAGGAAGGAATTACAGGAAGGAAAGGAAGGAATTAATGGGGAAGGAAAGGAAGGAATTAATGGGGAAGGAAAGGAAGGAATTAATGGGAAGGAAAGGAAAGAAAGGAAGGAATTAATGGGAAGGAAGGAAAGGGAAGGAATTAATGTGGAAGGAAAGGGAAGGAATTAATGGGAAGGAAAGGAAGGAATTAATGGGAAGGAAAGGAAGGAAGGAATTACGGGAAGGAAAGGAAGGAATTAATGGGAAGGAAAGGAAGGAAAGGAAGGAATTAATGGGGAAGGAAAGGAAGGAAAGGAAGGAATTAATGGGAAGGAAAGGAAGGAAAGGGAAGGAATTAATGGAAAGGAAGGAAAGGAAGGAATTAATGGGAAGGAAAGGAAGGAATTAATGGGAAGGAAAGGAAGGAAAGGGAAGGAATTAATGGGGAAGGAATTAATGGGGAAGGAAAGGAAGGAATTAATGGGAAGGAAAGGAAGGAATTAATGGGGAAGGAAAGGAAGGAATTAATGGGAAGGAAAAGGAAGGAAAGGGAAGGAATTAATGGGGAAGGAATTCGTCGGGAAGGAAAGGAAGGAATTAATGGGGAAGGAAAGGGAAGGAATTAATGGGGAAGGAAAGGAAGGAATTAATGGGGAAGGAAAGGAAGGAAAGGGAAGGAATTAATGGGGAAGGAAAGGAAGGAATTAATGGGAAGGAAAGGAAGGAAAGGAAGGAATTAATGGGAAGGAAAGGAAGGAAAGGAAGGAATTAATGGGGAAGGAAAGGGAAGGAAAGGGAAGGAATTAATGGGGAAGGAAAGGGAAGGAAAGGGAAGGAATTAATGGGGAAGGAAAGGGAAGGAAAGGGAAGGAATTAATGGG
>NC_066562.1:7400397-7422897 GCF_024679095.1 Eriocheir sinensis
GAGATTAAGACGAAGAGGAGATGAAGGTAAGAGGAAGAGGAAGAAGAGGAAGGAGAATAAGACGAAGAGGAGATGAAGATAACAGAGGAAGAGGAAGAAGAGGAAGGAGATTAAGACGAAGAGGAGATGAAGATAACAGAGGAAGAGGAAGAAGAGGAAGGAGATTAAGACGAAGAGGAGATGAAAATAACAGAGGAAGAGGAACAAGAAGAAGAAGATGAAGATATAAGAGGTTGAGGGCGAAGAGGAGAAGAAGAAAGGAAGAGATTGAAATAGAAGAAGGAAGGAGATGAAAAGAGAAAGAGATAATGAGTAGAAATTGACCATACTTTCCTTTCTTCTTTTCCTCCTTTCTTTTCATCCATATAATTAGACTACACACACACACACACACACACACACACACACACACACACACACACACACGCCAATTACTTAACTTTTCCTAATAATACCAAACAAATTAAAACTCAGACTTGCTATATTTCCTTACCATCTCATCTTCCTCCTTTTTTTAGTAATATATATTCAGGCCAGACACAGACAGACTCCCTATTAATACAACTTCTACTAATATAACCGAGGAAAAGAATGTACGAACTTAGCATTCATATTTAACGTCTTTCCTTTCATCTCCTTGTAGCCGTATATATATAGAGCAGACACCCATAGAATCTAACTCCTTTTATATAAGTTTTTTACCACCATCTCGAGGAAGAATGGAGGAAAAACTATCATATTATTAGTATTTGTGATGAGTTGTTTTTCCTCTCTTCTTGTGCAGCTTTCCATGTCTTTATTTTTAGCTATATATAGACACCAGACACCATGCAAACCGGTCCTTTTACCAGCTTTTCCACCACCAAGGAGAAGAAGGCGAAGAAAAGAATGACTCCGACTCTCTCCGACGGATAAGTGGTTTCCTTCATTTCTTATCCATGTATATAGACCCAGACGCCGTAGACCCGACCCTTCTAGTTTAACTTTTACCACCATCACCGGAAAGAAAGGAAAGGAAAAAGGTATTACAGAGAAGGAGAAAATAAGGGTATCAGTTTCTTAGCGTGTATCGGAAAGGCAACAGCTCCCCACACCTATTTTGAACCATATATATACACCAGACGCCGTAGACCCAACCCTTCTAGTTTAACTTTTACCACCATCACCGGAAAGAAAGGAAAGGAAAAAGTTGTTACAGAGAAGGAGAAAATAAGGGTATCAATTTCTTAGCGTGTATCGGAAAGGCAACAGCTCCCCACACCTATTTTGAACCATATATATACACCAGACGCCGTAGACCCAACCCTTCCAATTGAACTTTTACCACCATTACTGAGAAGGCAAAGGAAAGACTATGATATCTTTAGTAATTCCCAGCACATAAAACAATTTCCTTCCCTTCTTAGAAATATATATAGACCCAGACGCCATACGACCCAGCCCTTCCAATTGAACTTTTACCACCATTACTGAGAAGGCAAAAGAAAGACTATGATATCTTTAGTAATTCCCAGCACATAAAACAATTTCCTTCCCTTCTTAGAAATATATATAGACCCAGACGCCATACGACCCAGCCCTTCCAATTGAACTTTTACCACCATTACTGAGAAGGCAAAAGAAAGACTATGATATCTTTAGTAATTCCCAGCACATAAAAGATTTTCCTTCCCTTCTTAGCAATATATATAGACCCAGACGCCATACAACCCAACCCTTTTAATACAGTTTTTATCACCCACACAGAGAAGAAGGCAAAGGAAAGAACAATATCTTTAGTAATTCCCAACACATAAAACAGTTTCCTTCCCTTCTTAGCCATGAATATAGACCCAGACGCCATAGGACCCGACCCCTTTTAATACAATCTTTACCACCCTCACAGAAAAGAGAGGAAAAGAAAAAGCTGTTACAGAGAAGAAGGAGAAAATAAGACCATCAATTTCTTACTATATATCGGAAAGGCAACAGCCCCCCACACCTATTTGAACCATGTATATTTTCACCAGGGAGGGACTCTGCGTGCTGGGTTCCTGGTACTAATTATTCGTACCAGGCAAGCTCTTCTGGTACCAAACGGAGGAGAAAGAACCATAAAAACGTACCATACTCTAAGGGGACTTTCGGGCAAGCTCTTCTGGTACCAAACGGAGGAGAAAGAATTACAGAAAAGTATCATATTCTTAGGGTCTCTCTCTCTCTCTCTCTCTCTCTCTCTCTCTCTCTCTCTCTCTCTCTCTCTCTCTCTCTCTCTCTCTCTCTCTCTCTCTCTCTCTCTCTCCTAACCCATTCTTTTACCGAGTTCCCTTTTCTTCCATCTCGTACACACACACACACACACACACACACACACACACACACACACACATACACAGACAAACACACAGTAATTAATAAACTCTAAAAAAACACTAATGACGTTACCTTTTCTGGCGGGGCGGGTGTGGGGAGAGATTACCTGGCCGATTACCTGCCGATGAATGAAACAACTGCTAATGAGGCTGATGATGACGCTGATGGTGGTGGTGGTGGTGGTGGTGGTGACATAAATGATGATGATGATGATGATGGTGATTATGATGAACTGGCGAGGAGAAAAATAAAAAAAGAAGAAGGAGGATGAGGAAGAGAAGGATGAAGAGGGGGAGGGGGATGAAGAGGAGGAGGAGGAACACAAAGAAGGATAAAAGGAAGAGGAGGAAGAGGAGAAGGAGGAGGAGTAAAAGTGAGGATGAAGGGAAGAGGAGGAGGAGGAGGAGGAGGAGGAGGAGGAGAGAAGGATGAAAGGAAGAGGAAGAAGAGAAGAAAAAGAAGGAGTAAAAGTGAGGATGAAGGAAAAAGGAGAAGGAGGAGGAGGAGGAGCAGAGAAGGAAAAAAGGAAGAGGAGGAAGACGAAGAGGAACAGAAAGGAGAACGAAATGAAAAGGAAGAGGAAGAAGAGGAGCAAAAATGAGGATGAAAGGAAGAAGAGGTGGATGAGGAGGAAGAGGAGGAGAAGGAGGAAGATAAAGAGGAAAAAGAGAGAGCATAGAATAGCAGGCAACAGATAATTGGGAAAAATAAAGAGGAGAGAGGAAGGAGGAGGAAGAAGAGGAAGAGTAAAAACCAGATGAAGGACGAGGAGGAGGAGGAGGAGGAGGAGGAGGAGGAGGAGGAGGAAGGAAGGAAGAAAGGAGGGAGGGAGAAAAATGAGAGGAGAAACCTATTAGGAAGTGAGAGGGAGAGAGGAAGCGGAGGAGGAATGGAGGAAAGAAGAGGAGGAGGAGAAGGAGGAGGAGGAATAGAAGGTAAAAAAACTGGAGAGAAAATGAGTGAAGGAAAGGAAGAGAGGGATAAGAGCGAAGAGAGATAGAGGAAAGAACTACCATTACTGCTACCACTAACCGGGCGATAAACGCGGACAAGGACACCAGTAATCGAAGGAACTTAACGTTATTACGACAATGAGTAATATCTTAGTTGCTGGTTGGATTCAAAACACTTGTCTAATCTATTCTTGAAGGCCGTAACTGTTGTACTATCAACGACATCACAGGGTAGAGAGTTCCAAACATTAACGACTCGATTGAAGAAGAAGTGTTTGGCTTCGTGCGACGAGAATCTTTTACCACTTATCTTCAAATTGTGATTTCTTCTTGTTCTATTTGATCGATCAATTGTAAAGTAATCTTCCGCATTAATATCACTGAATCCTTTATATATCTTAAACACTTCTATTAGATCGCCTCGTATTTTTCGCTTTGATAGGCTGAATAAATTTACTTCTTTAAGCCTTTGTTCATAAGGTAAATTTCTCAACCTAGGAATCATCTTTGTTACTCTTCGTTGAACCCGTTCCAACTTTTCTATGTCTTTTCTGTAATAAAAGGAGGAAGAGGAGGAGGAGGAAGAGGAGGAGTGTACAGATGTCTTCCCTTCCCAGGTAATCTTAAGCTAAGTAACTCATCTTCCTTACCTGTCATAATTCTTCTTCCTCCTCCTCCTCCTCCTCCTCCTCTTCCTCTTTGCTTCGTCTTATCGGAATTCTTTTTTTCCTCTCCATGCCTTTTCTCTTCCTTCCTTCTCCTCCTCATCTCTTTCCCTCTTCCTTCCTCTCATTATCCTCTTCTTCTTCCTCCTCCTCCTCTCTTTCTCTCCATTCCTCTCCTTCATCCTCCTTCAGTCTCCTTGTGTTTCTTAGTTTTAGTTTTTCCTCTTCCTCTTTATTCCTTATCCTCCTCCTTCTCTCTCTCTCTCTCTCTCTCTCTCTCTCTCTCTCTCTCTCTCTCTCTCTCTCTCTCTCAAACTCATTCCATTGTCAAATCTGTTACTAAGGACAGAAAATTGTCTTCTCTCTCTCTCTCTCTCTCTCTCTCTCTCTCTCTCTCTCTCTCTCTCTCTCTCTCTCTCTCTCTCTCTCTCTCTCTCTCTCAGGCCCGGAGGGAAAGAGGGAGGGAAAGAGACAGGAAGGAGAGAAGGGAAAGGGGAAAGAGAGGAAGGAGGGGAAAAGAGAGGAGGAGGAGGAGGGGAAAGAGAGGAAGGAGGAAGAGGGGAAGGAGAGAAGAGGAGGAGAAAGAGGGGAATGGGGAAAAGGGAGGAGAAGGAGGAAGGGAAGAGAGGAAGGAGGAAAGAGAGGAAGGGGAAGAGGAAGGAAAGAGAAGGGAAAGAGAGGAAGGAGGAAGAGAGGGAAGGGGAAGGAGAAGGAAGAGAGGGAGGAGGAAAGAGAGGAAGGGGAAGAGGGAGGAAGGAAAGAGAAGGGAAGAGAGGGAAGGGGAATGAGGGAAGGGATGGAAAGAGAGGAAGGAAGTGGAGGAAAAAGAGTGAAGGGGGAAGAGGGAGAGGAGGAGGGGGTAGAGAAAGGGGGGAGGGGATGGGTAGGGGAAGGGGGGGAGGGGGAGGTGGTAGGGGGGGCGTCATAATCCAGCAATTACGAGTCTCTACTAAGGAGTTCACTTCCTCGCTCAAAAACAATCAAGTGTGTGTGTGTGTGTGCGTATGTGTGTGTGTGTGTGTGTGTGTGTGTGTGTGTGTGTGTGTGTGTGTCTCTCTCTCTCTCTCTCTCTCTCTCTCTCTCTCAAATTTATGAATGTTATAATGAAATGGTTCCATAAGCTTTGCAATACAGGAAGGGAGTTAACACATGTCACATAATTCTTTCTTTCTCTCTCTCTCTCTCGCAGCATCACACAAAGAGGAGGAAACATATGATCAAACAAACTCACATGCACACATGAGAGAGAGAGAGAGAGAGAGAGAGAGAGAGAGAGAGAGAGAGAGAGAGAGAGAGAGAGAGAGAGAGAGAGAGAGAGAGAGAGAGAGAGAGAGAGAGAGAGAGAGAGAGAGAGAGAGAGAGAGAGAGAGAGAGAGAGAGAGAGAGAGAGAGAGAGAGAGATCATTAGCCTCGTAAGGAAGGCCGCTGCAGTCTTCTGATAAGGACACGGGGACACACACACACACACACACACACACACACACACACACACACACACACACAAACACACACACACAAACACACACACATACACACACAAAACAAAAATATTCCCTTCCTCCTCTTTCACTTCTTCCTCCTCCTCCTCCTTCTTCTTCTTCTTCCTTCTTCTTCTTCTTTCTTTTCTGTTATTACTTTCTTTCTCCTCCTTTCTCTTCCTCCTCCCTTTCGTTCCTTGTCATTTCTCTCCTCTTCCTCCTCTTCTCTTCTCTCCATTCTCCTCCTCCTGTTTCTTTTTTCTCCTTCTTCCTTCTTTCGCTTCTATCATCTCTCTCATCCTCTTTCCTTCCTTCATTCTTCCAATAGATTCCCTCTTTCCTCCTCCTCCTCTCTCTCCCTCCCTCCCTCCTTCCCTCCCTTCCTCTCTCTTTCATCTCCCCTCCTTCCCTTCTTATTCTTTCCTTTCCCTTCCTTTATATCCAATAAGTTTTTTTTATTTATTCTTTTATCTCTCTCTCTCTCTCTCTCTCTCTCTCTCTCTCTCTCTCTCTCTCTCTCTCTCTCTCTCTCTCTCTCTCTCTCTCTCTCTCTCTCTCTCTCTCTCTCTCTCTCTCTCTCTCTCTCTCTCTCTCTCTCTCTCTCTTAGGTCAGACTCATCCCTATCCAGCTATGAGAAATGGGTAATCAAAGTCTGTGTTTTCCCGGCCCGGCTCCAAATCCTAAGGTCGTTGTGTGCTTCGTCGGGGCTTGAGGCGAAGGGAACTTGGACCGATCACCGTTGTCGAACTTGTACTAGAACTTGCTGACTAAAGGAGGAGGAGGAGGAGGAGGAGGAGGAGGAGGAGGAGGATAGAGCAGGAGTTAGATGGAGGAGGAGGAGGAGGAGAGAGATGAAACGAGGGAGGAAAGATGGAGAGAGGGAAGATGAAGGGGAAGATGGAGGAGGAGGAGGAGGAGGAGAGAGATGAAGAGATGGAGATGGAGAGAGGGAAGGAGAGGAGGAAGATGGAGAAGAAGGAGAACAGAGATGAGAGGGAAGAAGGAAGGATGGAGAGAGGGAAGAAAAGGAGGAAGATGGAGAAGGAGAAAGAGAGATGAAACGAGAGAAGAAAGAAGGATGGAGAGAGGGCTGGAGAGGAGGAAGATGGAGAAGGAGGAGAGGGATGAAAAGAAAGAAGAAAGGAGAAAGGAGGAAGGGAAAAAGAGGAAAGGAATGACAGAAACGAAGGAAGGAGGAAAATGAAATAGAGGAAAAGAAGGAAGGGAATATGCAAGAAGGAAAAAAGAGGAGGAGGAGGAGGAGGAGGAGGAGGAGGAGAGAAATAAAAATAAGAATAAGTTTTAGAAAATGAATATGAACAAGGAGAAAAATAGAAGAAGGGGAAGAGAGAGAAGAAAAAAAAAGTGAAGAAAAATAAGAAGCAGAAAGGAATTTAGGAAGTAAGAGGAGCCTGAGGAGAGGAAAAAGAAGACAAGAAGAAAACACTAAAACGAGAACAGGAGGAAAAAATAAAGGAAAAATAGAGCAAATGAGAGTTAAAGGAGAAGAGAGAAGGAGGAAAAGGGAAAAAACAACAGGAAAAAGAAGGGAAGGAGAGGAGGAAGAAGAGGAGGAGAAGAGGAAGATAGGAAGACAAAAGAAGAATAAGGAATTGTGAAGAGGAAAATGAGAAGAAAAGAGGAAAAGGAAAAAAAAAGGAAAAAAAGATGAGAAGGAGAGGAGGAGGAGGAGGAGAAGAGGAAGATATGAAGACAGAAGAAGGATAAGAAATTGTGAAGAGGAAAATGAGAGGAAGGAAAGAAGAAAGGAGGAGGAGGAGGAGGAAAAAGAGGAGCATATGAAAAAGGAAGGGAAGGAGAGGAGGAGGAGGAAGAAGAGGAAGAGAGGAAAACAGAAGAAGAATAAGGAATTGTGAAGAGGAAAATAAGAGGATGAAAAGAAGGGAAGGAGAGGAGGAGGAGGAAGAGGAGGAGAAGAGGAAGAGGAAGAAGAAAACAAATAATAAATAGGAACTTGAAACTGAAATAATGGCGATAAAAATAACACAGAAAAAAGAAAAAGAAAAAAAAATACCTGTGTCTGTCTATCTGTCTGTCTGTGTGTGTGTTTGTCTGTGTGTCTGTTCAAGTATGTAACTATATTGATGTTTATTCAGATGCCTCCCCTTCTCTCTCTCTCTCTCTCTCTCTCTCTCTCTCTCTCTCTCTCTCTCTCACCTGGCGATATCGATCAATGGTGTAGTGACCTTGAGCGCGGCGTTCACACACACACACACACACACACACACACACACACAGACCACGTTGAGTGTTTGCCCACCGAGGGAGAGAGGAAGGGAGGGAGGGAGGAAGGGAGGAGAGGGAGGAAGGATTGAGGCTTGAATATACGGAGGGAAGAAACGAGAAGGGAGAGAGGGAGGGAGAGGAGAGAGGGAGGGAAGGGAGGGAGGGAGAGGGAGGGAAGGAGAGAGGGAGACTTGAAGTGGTTGCGTTGTATGGTGCAAAAGGGAGGAAGGGAGAGAAGGGAGGGAGGGAGAGAGAGGGGAGGGAGGAGAAAGATAAGATAAGGAAGGAAGGAAGGGAGGGAGGGATGGAGGAAGGAAGGAAGAAAGAAAAAAGAAAGGAAGGAAGGAAGGAAGGAAGGGAGGAAGGAAGGAAGGAAGAAAAGAAGGAAGGAAGGAAGAAAGGAAGGAAGGAAGGAAAGAAGGAAGCGAAGCAAGGAAGGAAGGAAGGAAGGAAGGAAAGAAGGAAACGAAGCAAGGAAGGAAGGAAGGAAGATAAATGTGCGGTTTGCTAAGATGATGCAAAAGGAGGGAGGGAGGAAAGGAAGGAAGAAGGGAGGCATGGGAGGTAAGGAAGAAGGGAGTGAAAGATGGGAGAAAGAAGAGGAGAGGAAGGAAGGAGAGATAGATGGATGGGTGGACAGGGGGGGAGGGGAGGAGGAGGAGGAGGAGGAGGAGGAGGAGGAGGAGGAGGAGGAGGAGAAGAAGGAATTGTGACGCGGAAAACAAAACGATGAAAGAAAGAAAGAAAACAAAGAAAGAAGAAGAAAGGAAGACAGGAAAAAGAAGGAAAGAGAAGGAAGGAAACAAGGAAGAAAGGAAATAAGAGAGAAGAATGGAAAGAAGGAAGGAAGGAAGGAAGAAGGGAAAGAGCAAAGAGAAGGGCGAATCAAGGAAGAAAGAAAACAAGAAAGAAGAAGGAAGGAAGGAAGGAAGGAAGGGAAAGAGCAAACACAATAAGAAAAGAGAAACTGAAAATATAACAAAAAGAAGGAAGAGGAAAACGAAAGAAGAGAGGAAGGAAAAGAAGGAAGGAAGGAAGGAAAAAGGAGTGAAAGAAATAAAACAGAAGAATATAAAGAACGAAAAAAATAAAGAAGAAAATTAAAAGATGCGAAAGAGGGAAGGAAGGAAGGAATGAGGGAATGAAGGAAGGAAGGGAGGAGGGAAGGAAGGAAAGAAGGAAAGAAGGAAGGAAAAAGATGGGAAAGAATTAAAACAAGAAAATAAAGAACGAAAGAAAAAGAAGAAGAAAATTAAAAGATAGGAAGGAAGGAAGGAGGAAGAAGAGGAAGGAAGAAAGGAGAGGAAAAGGAAGGAAGAGGACATGAATATATTAAGACATAGGAGGGAAGAGGAGAGGAGGAAAGGAGGGAGGGAGGGAGAGAAGGATGAAAGGAAAGAGGAGGAAAAATTACCTTAAGAAGAGAGGAAGGAGGTAAAGGGGATGAAAGGGATGAGTAAGGAGAGAGAGAGAGAGAGAGAGAGAGAGAGAGAGAGAGAGAGAGAGAGAGAGAGAGAGAGAGAGAGAGAGAGAGAGAGAGAGAGAGAGAGAGAGAGAGAGAGAGAGAGAGAGAGAGAGAGAGAGAGAGAGAGAGAGAGAGAGAGAGAGAGAGAGAGAGAGAGAGAGAGAGAGAGAGAGAGAGAGAACTACCACCACCACTAACAACACCACCATCACCACCACCACCACCACCACTACTACCACCACCACCATCACCACCACCACTACCACCACCACCACCACCATCACCACCACCACCACCATCACAACCACTACGCAACACCTTCGGATAAAAATACGCCGTAGACACACACACACACACACACACACACACACAGGGAGGAGAGAAATAGGAAGAGGGAGAATTAAATGAGAAAGGAAGGAAGGAAGGAAGGAAGGAAGGAAGAAAGGAAGGAAGGAAGAAAGGAAGGAAGGGAAGAAGAAGGAAAAGATGAAACAAAAGAGGAAGAAAAATATATAACCGGAAGAACGAAACGAAGGAGGAGGAGGAGGAGGAAGAGGAGGAGGAGGAGAAGGAGAAGGAGAAAAACAAGAGAGGGAGGAGGAGGAAGAGGAGGAGGTTGAGGGGAGGTGGGTGGTGTTTACATACAATGCGTGTCTTTTTGAGGAGGAGGAGGAGGAGGAGGAGGAGGAGGAGGAGGAGGAGGAGGAGGAGACCGACTCACCTCCTCCTTCCCTAAATCTATGTTTGTCACCCCCAAAAGACTGTGACGCAGATAACTCTTCCTCCTCCTCCTCCTCCTCCTCCTCCTCCTCCTCTTCTTCCTAATTCTCCTCTTCCTCCTTCATCTTCTTTTCCCTCCCTATTATTTGGTGCGGAGGGCCAATAAATCAGTTTTTCTATATAAACATTTTTTTTTTCATTTTCCTGTTTCAATTATATTCCTGGTGTTATTTTGGGGTGGTGGTGGTGATGGTGATGGTGGTGATAGGCGATAAGATAGAGACGATAACAGAGATGAAAGACAGAACAGAAAGAGAAGAGGAGCAGAACACGATAAGAAGACAAAATATAATAATCAGAGACATAACAAAACTACAGGAGACATTAATCGATGTACATTTTTCTTCCATTTTCCTGTTTCAATTATATTCCAGGTGTAACAATTTAAGGAAAAGAGAGAAGGAGGAAAAAGGAAAAAAACAGGAAAATGAAGGGAAGGGGCTGGTGGTGATGGTGGTGATGGTGGTGATAGAAGATGAGATAGAGACGATAACAGAGATAACAGACAGAACAGAAAGAGAAGAGAAGACAAACAAGACGATAACAGGTCGAAAATGTAATTATCAGACGCGTAACAAAACTACAAGAGAATTTTATCGACGTAAGACAAACAGTAAGAGTAAAAGATAGAAAAGATTGAAAAGAAAAGAAAATAAAGGAAATCTAAGAGGAAATATAAGAGGAGGACAAACAACGCATAAGGAATAGAAATAAAAACAAATAAAAAAAAACAAATCTAAGAGGAAATATAAAAGGAAAAAGACAAAAAAGGGATAAAAAGACACAAAAGAAAAAGAAAAAAGAAAATCTAAGAGGAAATAGAAAGAGGACGAAGACAGAAGAGGAATAAAACACAGAAAAGAAAGAAAAGAAAAAAAAACAAATCTAAGAGGAAATTAAAGATGAAGATACAAAAAGAATAAAAGACAAAATAAAAAATAAAAAAAAGCAAATCTAAGAGGAAATAAAAGAGGACGGTCAGTAAGAGGAGAGAGGAGTAGACGAAGGGATAACAAACATAAAAGATGATAAGGAAGGCAAAATAAAGACGGAATAAGGGAAATAGAAGACAAAGAGGAAAGAAAAAAAAGAAGAGGAGATGAAGAACTGAATAAGCAAGAAAAAAAAGTTATATAAGAGGAAACAGAAATGAGGAGGAGGAGGAGGAGGAGGAGTAAAGGAGGGAAGAAGAGGAAGGTGATAAACTGGGTGATGGATAAGAAGATAAAGGAAAGAAGGAAAAAGAAGAGAGGTAAAATATAAAAGAGGAAACAGAAATAAGGAGGAGGAGGAGGAGGAGTAAAGGAGGGAAGAAGAGGAAGGTGATAAACTGGGTGATGGATAAAGAGATAAAGGAAAGAAGGAACAAGAAAGAGAGAGAGAGAGAGAGAGAGAGAGAGAGAGAGAGAGAGAGAGAGAGAGAGAGAGAGAGAGAGAGAGAGAGAGAGAGAGAGAGAGAGAGAGAGAGAGAGAGAGAGAGAGAGAGAGAGAGAGAGAGAGAGAGAGAGAGAGAGAGAGAGAGAGAGAGAGAGAGAGAGAGAGAGAGAGAGAGAGAGAGAGAGAGAGAGAGAGAGAGAGAGAGAGAGAGAGAGAGAGAGAGAGAGAGAGAGAGAGAGAGAGAGAGAGAGAGAGAGAGAGAGAGAGAGAGAGAGAGAGAGCTGAAAAAAATACCTAAGAATAATTCCCAGGCACATCCAAGGTCCTTAACACCCTCCCAATAACACAAACTCCACTAACCAAGCATTCACACACCGTCCCAATTCACTCTGCAATACTAACACAGACTGGTCCAATCTCTCACCCTTACCGTAACGTGTGGAAGCGAAGAACAGTTCCCAGGCACATCCAAGGTCCTTAACACCCTCCCAATAACACAAACTCCACTAACCAAACATTCACACACCGTCCCAATTCACTCTGCAATACTAACACAGACTGGTCCAATCTCTCACTCTTACCGTAACGTGTGGAAGCGAAGAACAGTTCCCAGGCACATCCAAGGTCCTTAACACCCTCCCAATAACACAAACTCCACTAACCAAGCATTCACACACCGTCCCAATTCACTCTGCAATACTAACACAGACTGGTCCAATCTCTCACCCTTCCCGATAAACACGCGTGGCTTCATAACGGCGGCACTAATTAGCTGAGTTTAATAAGGGGTTTAATGGGGCAATATTTTCATTAGAGTAAAACATGACCACGGGTGTGTATGTAGAGGTGACGAATGTAATATACCTGTACGCTAATTAGGGAGTGTGTGAGTGTGTACAGGTGTGTGATATTGTACGTGTTTTAAGAGTGTAATATGTGTTGATTATGTTGATAGATAGAGATAGATAGATAGATAGATAGATAAATAGATAGATTGAAAGACAGATAGACAGATTAGTTGCTAGTTAGACAGATAGATAGTTAGAAAGATAAATAGATAGATTGAAAAGTAGATAGACAGATTAGTTGCGAGTTAGACAGATAGATAGATAGATAAATTGACATATAGACAGATAGATAAATATAGATGTTACAGAAAAGAAGGATAAAGGTAAAAGAAGAGAAAATAAAGGAGAGAGAAGGGAAAGGAAAGGATAGGCAGGGACAGACAAACACACACACACACACACACACACACACACACACACACACACACACACACACACACACACACACACACACACACACACCTGGAGAGCCAATTCCATGATGGCAACCTTTGCACCTGAATACCTGTGAAGAGCAGCCAATTAGTGGATCACCTGGAGGAGCTTAGAGGAGGAGGAGGAAGAAGAGGAGGAGGAGGAGGAGGAGGAGGAAGGTAATGGACTGAGAAAAAGATAAGGAGAGAAGGGAAAGCGAAAATAAGGAGAGAGAGAGAGAGAGAGAGAGAGAGAGAGAGAGAGAGAGAGAGAGAGAGAGAGAGAGAGAGAGAGAGAGAGAGAGAGAGAGAGAGAGAGAGAGAGAGAGAGAGAGAGAGAGAGAGAGAGAGAGAGAGAGAGAGAGAGAGAGAGAGAGAGAGAGAGAGAGAGAGAGAGAGAGAGAGAGAGAGAGAGAGAGAGAAAATAACCATAAAAATTAACCAAGAATAACAAGACGCAAAGGAATCGAATCCAACCCCATATGAAAAAAAAAAAACGTTATACAAGAAGAGGAAAAGGAGGTGAATCCCACAAACTACACCTCCAAGTACCCTACATTTCCTTCGTCCAATTTTCGATGTGTTGGGTGTCGCCACGGAATCTTAAAAGTGGTACATAGGAATTTCTTAAGGAATAGCGTCTGTCTGGCTGGTGTTGTTTGGTCTGGTCTCAAGGGGAAGGTTGTAATATCAATGAAAGAGTTATGGAGGAAAAGTCTTAGGTGAATGCCATGATGATTTCAACACGGGTTCACAGACACACAGACATATTGATACATAAAGAGAGATAGAGACAGACAGACAGACATATAGATTCGTGCAGACAAAACACAGAGGGATAGAAAGAGAGACATACAGATTGATACATAGACAGAAACACAGATACTAGAGAGACAAAAGGACAAACAGACACAGACAGATACAGAAAGAAGCATAGACAGAGAGATAGAAAGACAGACAGACAGACAGACAGACAGACAGATAGACAGAGTACAGAGACACAGACAGAGAGAGAGAGAAACAGAGAGACAGACAGATACAGAAAGAAGCATAGACAGAGAGATAGAAAGACAGACAGACAGACAGGCAGACAGATTCGTACAGACAGAAACACAGATACTAGAGAGAGAGAAGGACAAACAGACAGACAGATAGATACAGAAAAAAGCATAGACAGAGAGATAGAAAGACAGACAGACAGACAGACAGACAGATAGATTCGCACAAACAGAAACACAGATACTAGAGAGAGAGAAGGACAAACAGACAGACAGATAGATAGAGAAAAAAGCATAGACAGAGAGATAGAAAGACAGACAGACAGACAGACAGATAGATTCGTACAGACAGAAACACAGATACTAGAGAGAGAGAAGGACAAACAGACAGACAGATAGATACAGAAAGAAACATAGACAGAGAGATAGAAAGACAGACAGACAGACAGACAGATAGATTCGTACAGACAGAAACACAGATACTAGAGAGATAGAAAGACAGACATACAGACAGATACATACAGACAGAAACACAGATAGACAGACAGACAGACAGACAGACAGATTCGTACAGACAGAAACACAGATACTAGAGAGATAGAAAGACAGACATACAGACAGAAACACAGACAGACAGACAGACAGACAGACAGACATATACATTCACACAGAAACACGGCGCACATCGCAAGGTTATAAGCGACCAAGGCCTTTCCGTGTATGAATATAAACAGGAATGAATAAATAAGTAGAAAAAAAAAGAATTACTGAAAGACTCGCGGAAGGAAAATGCAATAGAGAGGAATAGACGAGATAAAATAAATCATTCAATCAATTTTTTTTTTTTACAGTCAGAGAAAGAGAAGGTTCGTGTTGCCTGTTTTACATACATACATACATACATACATACATACATACATACATACATACATACATACATACATACATACATACACATATACATACATTATCTTATTTTTCTTTCTTTTTTTCATATTTTTGTTTCATTTATATTCGCTTCGTGACATTAATTTCCTTCCTTCCTTCCTTCCTTCCTTCCTTCCTTCCCTCCTTTTCTTCCTCCTATTCTTTCTTCTTCTCTCATTCCTTCCTTTCATCCTTCTCTCTCTCCTTCCTTCCTTCCTTCCTCCTCCTTCCATCCTTTTCTTTCTCCTTCACTCCCTCCTTCCTTCCTTCCTTTCCTTACCTCCTTTCCTCCCTCCTTCTCTCCTTCCTTCCTTTCATCCTTCCTACTCTTCCTTCTCTCTGTCTCTCTCTCTCCTTCCCTCCCTCCTTCCTTCTCTCCCTCTCTCCTAAGTTATACAGACACGTGACCGTTCTGACCTCTGTACGCCTCAGACACACACACACACACACACACACACACACACACACACACACACACACACACACACACACACACACGTATACACACAATTCCTATGCATTAAATTTCATAACTAGGAATTCTTTTAATCTTGGCAATATTACATCTCTCTCTCTCTCTCTCTCTCTCTCTCTCTTATTAACATGAGTGGAGAGAAAAAAAGAGAATGGAGAGAAAAATTGATGGAGAGAGTCAATCAAATTCTCCTTTAGTGAAAAATTACGCAACTGAGAGAGAGAGAGAGAGAGAGAGAGAGAGAGAGAGAGAGAGAGAGAGAGAGAGAGAGAGAGAGAGAGAGAGAGAGAGAGAGAGAGAGAGAGAGAGACAGAGAGAGAGAGAGAGAGAGAGAGAGAGAGAGAGAGAGAGAGAGAGAGAGAGAGAGATTCAGGGTGTACGCAATAACCTATGTCCCTTCCTCTTCCTCTTCCTCTTCCTCACCTCCCCTTCCTCCCCTCCTCCCCTTCCTCCCTCCTCCTCCTCCCCCTCACCTCCCTCTCTCCTCCTCCTCCTCTCTCCCTCCCTCTCTCTCAATCTCTCTCTCTCTTCCTCTCTTCCCCTACCTCTTCCTTCCTCCCTCTTCTTCCCTCTTCCCTCCCTTTCCCCATTATCCTAATCTCCCCTTTCTCACCCCTTTTTCACTCTTCCCTCGTATGCAATTATCTTTCTCCCCTCTCCACCTGTTTCCTCCTCTTCCCCTTCCTCCTCTCTCTCTCTCTCTCTCTCTCCATCTTTCTATTTTCACTTTTCTCTTCCTTTATTCTTCTTTTCTTATATGCAATCATCATCCTTCTCTCTCTCTCTCTCTCTCTCTCTCTCTCTCTCTCTCTCTCTCCGTCTCAGCAGGTACACAGGTGAGTCAGCGGGCGGCGTGAGTCACCTGGGCCGGCCAATTACCTGCCCACACACCTCCGTGACAGCACAGGTAAGACAGGTGAGTCACTGCCTTGGTAACACTGCAAGTCTCCAGGGAGTGTAAATCACGCTGTTCTGGTAATACTGACTCACTGCTAAGGGAGAGGAGGAGGAAGGGGGAAGATGGGAGGGGGAAGGAAGGAGAGGGGAGGAAGAGGTGGAAGGGAAGAGGAAAGGGGAAGGAAGAAAGGAATAAGGAGATGAGGAAGAGAAGAAGAGAGAAGGTAGGGAGAGAGGAGAGCGAAGGAAGGAGATGGGAGAAAGGGGAGAAGGAGATGAAGAGAGGAAGAGGGAAGGAAGAAGGGAGAAAGGAGGGAAAGAACACAATGGAACACAAAGAAACAACAAACAACAGCAGACCTGCTGGTCCTTACGAGGCTGTTTGTGACAAGCTACACTAACTATCTAATCAAAGGTGGAAGATGAAGGACAGCAAAGGCGAAGGCTCCTCCCCACCCCCTCATCCCTCCAGCCAAAGCTGGCAGGAAAGGAAAAAGAACCATGCAGCATGGAAAAACTGCATGGAAATTATGCAGAAAAGAGGAAAGAACTACCATTACTGCTACCACTAACCGGGCGATAAACGCGGACAAGGACACCAGTAATATCTTAGTTGCCGGTTGGATTCAAAACACTTGTCTAATCTATTCTTGAAGGCCGTAACTGTTGTACTATCAACGACATAACAGGGTAGAAAGTTCCAAACATTAACAACTCGATTGAAGAAGAAGTGTTTAGCTTCGTGCGACGAGAATCTTTTACCACTTATTTTCAAATTGTGATTTCTTCTTGTTCTATTTGATCTTCCGCATTAATATCACTGAATCCTTTAAACATTTTAAACACTTCTATTAGATCACCTCGCATTCTTCGTTTTGATAGGCTGAATAAATTTACTTCTTTAAGCCTTTGTTCATATGATAAATTTCTCAACCTAGGAATCATCTTTGTTACTCTTCGTTGAACCCGTTCCAACTTTTCTATGTCTTTTCTGTAGTAGGGAGACCAAAACTGTACACAGTACTCTAGACGGGGTCGAACCAACGAATTATGCAGTTTTAATATTACTTTTTCCGATTTATTATTAAAGACGCGTCCGATGAAGCCAACCAATTTGTTTGCAGTTTTAACTACCTCTGAACAATGCTGACCGGGCTTTAAATCGCTTGATATAGTGATTCCAAGATCCTTTTCTTTACTTACTGCAGAAAGTTGTCGGCCATTCATTACGTACCGAACGCGGTTGTAATTTTTTCCGACGTGCAACATCGGACGGAGGACGGAGAGGAAGAGATGGGAAAAGAAAGGAGGAGAAAAGGGAGAAAGAGGGAAGAGGAGAGAAGGGAGGAGGAGTAGATGGAAGTAATAGAGGCTAAAGAAGGAAAGAAAAGGAGAGACGATGGGAGGAGGAGGAGGGAGGAGGAGGAGGAGGAAGAGGGAGGAGGAAGAGGAAGTAGAGGAGGAAGGGGGGGGAGGAGGGTCTAGTGTCATTGGTTTATTGGCAACAGTGACGATCTGAGAAATGAGGAAAATGGAAGGAAGGAAGGAAGGAAGGAAGGAAGGAAGGGAGAGAAAACAAGAGAAGAAAGCGAGAAAGGGGAGAAAAAAGGGAGAACAAGAAAGAAAGAAAGAAAAAAAGAAAAAAGAAAGGAAGCAACGAAGAAGGGAAGGAAGGAAGGAAGGAAGGAATAAAGGAAGGAAGGAAGATAGAATGAAAGGTAGGAAGGGAGAGAAAACAAGAGAAGAAAGCTAGAAAAGGGAGGAAAAAGGGAGAGAGCCAGAAAGAAAGAAAAAGAAGAAAAAGAAAAAAAGAAAGGAATCAATGAACAGAAGAAAGGAAGGAAGGAAGGAAATATAAACAGGATAAAAATGAGAATAGGAGAAGAAACAAAGGAAAGGAAAACAAAACAAAGAAAAACAGAAAACAAAAAAAAAACATTAAAAGAAAATAAATGTAAGAGGGAAGAAAGGAAGGAAGGAAGGAAGGAAACAAGCAAAAAATAAGTAAACAAGGAACGAAAATGGGGAACAGAGAGGAAGGAAAAGAGGGAAGATAGGAAGGAAGAAGAAACGAGGAAAGGAAGAAAGAAAAAAAGAGGAGGAGGAGGAGGAGGAGGAGGAGGAGGAGGAGGAGGAGGAGGAAGAATAAAAGAGAAGAAACAAAAAAATATGGATATCATTTTTGGCAGTACGCAGATCAGGAGGAAGAGGAAGAGGAAAAGGAAGAGGAGGAGGAGGAGGAGGAGGAGGGGGAGGAGGAGGAGGAGGAGGAGAAAAGATAAATAAACTCTTTTCATCATTGCTAACTTCTCGTCTCCTCCTCCTCCTCCTCCTCCTCCTCCTCCTCCTCCTCCTCCTCCTCAGGCCAAAAGAGGAGCAATATCGTCCCTTCAAGGTCACTAACCCCACGCGTGACCTTCCCCCTTCCCCCCCCCACCTCCCTGACACGTGACCTGATGGTGATGATGATGATGAGGAGGAAGAGGAAGAGGAGGAAGAAGATGAGGAGGAAGATGATGATGGTGGTGGTGGTGGTGATAGTGGTGGTGATGGTGATAGCAAGGTAGATAACACACACACGCACACACACACACACACACACACACACACACACACACACACACACATACACACACACACGTATTTTTCTTAATGACCAAACTTTACCTTCTACGTCTCCGTCTCTTAACCCCCCCCCTCTCCCTCTCCCTCTCTCTCTCTCTCTCTCTCTCTCTCTCTCTCTGACGTCACGCTTACGTCACTGGGCGGGATAAACAAGAGTAAGCTTCCATATTGATTACTGAGGCTGGAGGGAACACTTTGCTTGGGCTGGTGGTGGAGGTGGTGGTGGAGGTGGTGGAGGGAGCGGTGGTGGTGGTGGTGGTGGCATTGTTCACCTACATGCAGGCTATTTCCGGGTTTGTTTATTTCTAGATTGTGAAGGTTAAGGGAAGGGAAGGGAAGGGAAGGGGAGGGAAGGGAAGGGAAGGAAAAGGGAGGTAAGCTTGGGAAGGGAAGGGAAAGGGAAAGGAAGGGAAGGGAAGGGAAGGGAAGGAAAAGGGAGGTAAGCTTGGGAAGGGAAGGGAAGGGAAGGGAAGGGAAGGGAAGGGAAAGGGAGGTAAGCTTGGGAAGGGAAGGGAAGGGAAGGGAAGGGAAGGGAAGGAAAAGGGAAAGCTAGGGAAGGGAAGGGAAGGGAAGGGAAGGGAAAGGAAGGGAAGGGAAGGGAAGGGAAAGGAAGGGGTGATAAGGGAAGGAGTGTTTGTATTTGTGTATTATTATTATTAGTAGTAGTAGTAGAAGTAGTAGTTGTAGTAGTAGTAGTAGTTGTAACAGTTTTTTTAATAGCAAAACACTAGCAAACACTACTACTACAACTACTACTACTACTACAACTATTACAATCACTACATCACCACTGCAACTAAAACTACACCACCACCACCATCACCACCACCACCACCCCTACCACCACCACCACCACCATCACCACCACCACCACCACCACCACCACTCGCTTTGACACGTTCACTAATTACCTTCGCCTTGATGAGCTTAAGCATATTTCTGACAGGCGTTAAACAGGTGTGGAAAAAAGTATATTAATGTATTTGACAGAGAGAGAGAGAGAGAGAGAGAGAGAGAGAGAGAGAGAGAGAGAGAGAGAGAGAGAGAGAGAGAGAGAGAGAGAGAGAGAGAGAGAGAGAGAGAGAGAGAGAGAGAGAGAGAGAGAGAGAGAGAGAGAGAGAGAGAGAGAATGAAAGTGAAGGAAGAAAGAATGAGAAGAAAAAATACCGAGGAAAGAGAGAGAGAAAAGGATGGAGGAAAAAAAAGAGAGAGAGAGAGGAGGAGACTTAGGATAGGGAGGAAGAGAGGAAGGCAACAAAGAAAAGAGAATAGGGGAGAGGAAAAGAGTAGGAAAGGAAGAAGAGAGAAAAGTGATAAATTGAGGGAATGGAAGGAGACGAAGGAGGAAGAGGAGGAGAGAAAGGAGGGAAGAAGAGGAAAAGGGAAAGAGGAATATAGAATAGAAAGGAAGGAAGGAAAAGGATAAACGGAGAAAAGAGAAGAGAAGGAAGATAAGTGAAAAAGAGGAAGAGGAAGAAAAGGAAGGAAGGAGGGAGGGAGGGAGGAGAAGAGAGGAAGGGATAAGAAGGGAAACGGGGAAGGGGAGTGAGGAAGAGGAAGAGGAAGAGGAGGAGGAGGAGGGAGGAAGAATCAATATGGGAGTGTCACACCGCCTCCTCCTATGGTGACCTGCCTCCTGGGGTCAGCCGTACCACGTGACCTTGACAGACCAATGGCACGCCAGCATCCCTCCCTGACAGCCAATCGCGAGAAAGGATTCCAAGCCTCCAGCCAATGAACGCCCGCCATTCTTACGCGATTGTACGAGAGGAATTCAGGATTAAGAGACGTGGGCCAATAGGATTTTAAGATTACAAAACGTAGACCAATAGGATTTCAGGATTACAAAGCGTGGGCCAATAGAATTTCAGGATTAAGAAATATGGGCCAATAGGATTTTAGTATTATATAACGAGGCCCAATAGGATTCTAGGATTATAAAAAGCGTACCAATAGGATTCCAGGATTACAAAACGTAGACCAATAGGATTCCAGGATTACAAAACGTAGACCAATAGGATTTTAGGATTACAACACGTGGGCCAATAGGATTTTAGGATTACAAAACGATGCCAATTTAGATTTGTATACTAATAAAATGCAAACTCATTTTCATTTCAAGAAACGTAGACCAATAGGATTTCAGGATTACAAAACGTAGACCAATAGGATTTTAGGATTACAACACGTGGGCCAATAGGATTTTAGGATTACAAAACGATGCCAATTAGGATTTCAGGATTACAAAATGCATACTAATAGGATTTCAAGATTAAGAAACGTGGGGCAATAGGATTTCAGGATTACAAAACCAGGACCAATAGGATTTCAGGATTACAAAACCAGGACCAATAGGATTTCAGGATTTCATAACGTGGGTCAATAGGATTTTAGGATTACAAAACGATGCCCAATAGGATTTTAGGATTACAAAACGCGTGCCAATAGGATTTCAGGATTACAAAAAGTGGGCCAATAGGATTTCAGGATTACAAAACCAGGACCAATAGGATTTCAGGATTACAAAACCAGGACCAATAGGATTTCAGGATTACATAATGTGGGTCAATAGGATTTCAGGATTACAAAACCAGGACCAATAGGATTTCAGGATTACAAAACCAGGACCAATAGGATTTCAGGATTACAAAACCAGGACCAATAGGATTTCAGAATTACAAAACGTGGGCCAATAGGATTTCAGGATTACAAAACCAGGACCAATAGGATTTCAGGATTACAAAACCAGGACCAATAGGATTTCAGGATTACAAAACCAGGACCAATAGGATTTCAGGATTACAAAACGTGGGCCAATAGGATTTCAGGATTACAAAACCCGTACCAATAGGATTTCAGGACTACAAAACGTTGGTCAATAGGATTTTATAATTAAGAAACGGGGGCCAATAGGATTTCAGGATTACAAAACGCGTACCAATAGGATTTCAGGATTACATAAAGTGGGCCAATAGGATTTTAGGATTACAAAACTTGGGCCAATAGGATTTTAGGATTACAAAACGTGTGCCAATAGGATTTCAGGATTACATAAAGTGGGCCAATAGGATTTTAGGATTACAAAACGCGTACCAATAGGATTTCAGGATTACATAAAGTGGGCCAATAGGATTTTAGGATTACATAAAGTGGGCCAATAGGATTTTAGGATTACAAAACGTGTGCCAATAGGATTTTAGGATTACAAAACGTGTGCCAATAGGATTTTAGGATTACAACACGTAGGCAATAGGATTTCAGGATTACAAAACGTGGGCCAATTGGATTTCAGGATTACTAAACGCGTACCAGTAGGATTTCAGGATTACAAAAGGTGGGGCGATAGGATTTTAGGATAACTTCTGTATTAAGACATATTCACCACTCTCCCCATCCTCACGATAAAAATAGGGAACGTTCAGACACACTTAACTAAACTTTAAATATTTTCACGAACATTTTCCCCCAAAAAACTTCCCATTCTGGAACATCAGCAAATCAAGCCTTTCAAATCTTCATCCATTTCTATTTTTATCATTTTCAAAACTGTCAACTATTCCTCTCGCGGCATTCCAAATAATTTTCAACACCCACAAACACACACACAAAATATAACTTCCGTATTCCACAACATTAGCCAACCAAGTCTTGCAAATGTTCATCCCTTTAACTTGCATCACTCAAAACATTCAACTATTCTTTTCATATAATTCCAAATCGTGTTTAGGACTCCTTCTCCCCCCCTCAACCATGCTAAAAAAATTCCTACGGATTCAATAATATTAGTCAAAGAAGTTTTAGAAATCTTTATCTCCTTAACTTTCAGGATTCAAAACTTTCAGCCATACTATCTCCTCACGAATTTTTAAGACGTCTCAGAACACCACGAAGCCCAACGCCCATATCCTCAGACACCTCCAGCACTCCCAACAACCATATCCCAAGACCACAAAGGAGATGAGTCAAGTTCTCATAAGCACTTCTTCACCCGAAATTGAC
>NC_066562.1:7427897-7430397 GCF_024679095.1 Eriocheir sinensis
GAAGAGGAATAAAGGAGAGAGAGAGAGAGAGAGAGAGAGAGAGAGAGAGAGAGAGAGAGAGAGAGAGAGAGAGAGAGAGAGAGAGAGAGAGAGAGAGAGAGAGAATAAAATGTGAGAGGGGAGAGGGAGAGGTGAAGGAAAAGTAAGGGAAATAATTGATGTTCATGATAACGAGTAAGGGAATGCGAGGGGAAGAGGAGGAGGAAGAGGGAAGAGGAAAAGGGGAGAAGAAATATGAGGTAACAGAAGAGGGGAAAGTGAGAAAAAATAAAGATGGGAAGAGAGAAGTGGAAGGAAGGAAGGAAGGAAGAGGAGGAGGAAGAGGAGGAGGGGGAGAAGGGAAAGAAGGAGGAAGGGAATAAAGAAAACAGGAAAAAAAGGAAAGGATAAGGAAAGGAAGTGGAGAAGAAGAAGGAAAGGAAGGGGAAAAAGAAGGAAACAAAGAAGGGAAGAAGGAAAAAAGGATAGAAGGAAAAAAAGGAAGAAAAAACAAGTAAAGAAGAGAAGAAGAAGAGGAAGAAGAGGAGGAAGGGAATGGATGAGAGAGATAAGAGGAGAAGGAGGAGACAGGAGGAGAAATAAGGAAAGGAGGAAAGGAGGAAGAGGAGGAAGGAGGGAAAGGAGAGGAAGGAAAGCGTGGGAAGGAGAGGAAGTTGAAGAGGAAGAGGAGGAGGAGGAGGAGGAGGAGGGGAAGAGATAAGGAGAGAGAGAGAGAGCGACAGGTATGGAGAGAAGGAAAATGTTAAAGAGCACACACACACACACACACACACACACACACACACACACACACACACACACACACACACACACACACAAGCCATATATTATTTCAAGTCAAGGAAAGTGAAATAAAATGACGGATGACTTGAAGGAAAGAAGAAGGAAAAAAAGAAGGAATAGAGAGAATGAAAAGAAGGAAAGGAAGCGAAAGGAGAGAGAGAGAGAGAGAGAGAGAGAGAGAGAGAGAGAGAGAGAGAGAGAGAGAGAGAGAGAGAGAGAGAGAGAGAGAGAGAGAGAGAAGAATAAAGAAAAAGCAAATGAAAGAATGAATAAGAAAGAGAAAACAGGAGAAAGATAATATAGAGAAGACAATAAAGACAGGAATTAAAGGAAGAAGAAAATGTGAAGAAAGGAGATGAAAAGGAAATAAGAAAACTGAAGAAAACAACAAAGAATTAGGAAACACATATTACTTCTTCATTTCTCTCTCTCTCTCACACCTGGCCCTCACCTGTCTTCATCCCTTCATGTTAAGAGTCATTAGTCACCTGTGTTACTAATTGCTTCTCTCTCGTACGTATTCTCTCATTTTTTTCCTTTTTAGTTTTTTTCTCTCTCTCTTCTCTCTCTCTCTCTCAGGACGTGTCTATGCATGCACCACACTACCTAAATCTCTCTCTCATGATATTTTTCCGTGTTTATGGACGAAAGAGGAAAAGAAGAGAAAAGAAGAAAGGAGAGATGAAGGAAAGAAGAGAGGAAGAAAGTGAAAACAGAGGAAAAGAAAAAAATGATGAAGGAAAAGGATAGGAAAAAATGAGGATGGAGAAGAAAGAGAAAGAAGAAGGACAGTAAAAGATTAGGAATAGGGAGAAGGAAAAGGAGAGAAGGAAAAGGAAGGAGAGAAGGAATGGGAGGAACGGAAGGAAGGGAAAGGAGAGAACGAACGACGTTTAAATAAAAAAAAAATAATATGAAACGGAAGAGAAGGAAAGGGAGGAGAAAGAAGAGATGGAGGAAAAGGAGAGTAAATGAGGGAAGATGATAAAGAAAAGGAATTAGAAGATAGGAAAGGGATAGAGGGAAGGGAAAATATAGTAAAAGGGAAAGGGATGAAAAGAAGGGAAAGGAAAGAAGAGAGGAGAAGGAAGGGAAAATATAGGAAAAAAGGAAGAGAATAACAAGAAAGGAAAGGAAAGAAGAGAGGAGAGGGAAGGGAAAGGAAGGAGGGAAGGGTGAAGGGAAAGAAGGAACGGGAAGGGAAAGGAAAGGAGAGAGAGGAGGGAAGGGAAAATATAGGAGAGAAGGGAAGAGAAGAGGGAAAGGAAAGGAAAGGAGAGAGGGGAGGGAAGGGAAAGGAAAGGAAAGAAGAGAGGAGAATGAAGGGAATGGAAGGAGGAAAGGGTGAAGGGAAAGAAGGGAGGGAAAGGTGAAGGGAAGGGAGAGGTGAAGGGGAGCGGTGGATGGAAGAGAGGAAGGAAGGGAATGAAGGGAGAGGTGAAGGGAAGGAGTGGATGGAAGGGAAGGGAAGGAAGAGGGGAAGGAAGAGAAGGACAAGGGAGGAGAGGGGGGAGGGTAAGGGGTGTAGGAAGGGGAAGGAAGGGGGGAAGGAAGGGGAGGGTAAGGGAAGGGAGTGGATATTGTGTGTGTGTGGTGGCGTGGACTGAAATATTATTATAGTGGAGCGATGCCGGAGGTGGAGGTGGTGGTGGTGGAGGGTGGTAGTGGAGGTGGTGGTGGTGGTGGTGGAGGGTGGTAGTGGAGGTGGTGGTGGTGG
>NC_066562.1:7435397-7437897 GCF_024679095.1 Eriocheir sinensis
AAGAGGAAGAGAACGGAGAGGAGGAGGAGGAGGAGGAGGAGGAGGAGGAGGAGGAGGAGGAGGAGGAGCTATACACGTTCCAGGAATTACGAATCTCTTCCGGCCATAGAATTTCCTCCTTCCGGTAAGAGGATGGAGAAGAAGGAAGAGGAAGAGAAGGAGGAGGGGGAGGAGAAGGAGGAGGAGGAGGAGGAGGAGGAGGAGGAGGAGGAGGAGGTGAACGAAGAGGACATATAGGAAAGCGATGAAAAGGATTGAAAAAAAAAGAAACAGAAAAAATAAAAAAGAGGAAGGGGAAGAAGAAAAAGAGAAACAATAAAAAAAAAATCTTGAGCCTGGCAACGAATACAGGAAAAAGAAGAGGAAGAGGAAGAGGAGGAGGAGGAGGAGGAGGAGGAAGACACGGAAGCAGAACAAAGCAGACTAGAGGGTAGGAACAATATGTCGTAAGGCCTTGGCAACACTGGGCCGCCAATAAACGTAAAATGCGGCGTGTACCAACGAGTGTGTGTGTGTGTGTGTGTGTGTGTGTGTGTGTGTGTGTGTGTGTGTGTGTGTGTGTGTGTGTGTGTGTGTGTGTGTGTGTCACCTACCATCAATATCTTTCCTTTTAAGTCTCCCTTCAAATGAACGAATTTATCACGTTTTCCCTTCCCATGAAACCCAACAGAGGAAGAGAAGGAAGAGGAGCGACCAAACGGATAAACTATTGGCTCCCGACGTGGCTGGCTGGTGCTTCCTCTCTTTGATGTATTCCTGGCGCTCTCCAGCAACACGCAGAACAGATTAAAGCCACTCGCTCAACGCACGCCGGCTTCAAGAATCACCAGGTTATTGTACGTTTGAACACCTCGAGTATTACCGGGGAATGGTTAGATAGATATTATTAGACCTCTCCGCTTCTTACAACACTTCCAAAGGCCCTTAATGAGATCAGTCGGGTCCTTATGAGTGGTATTTTAGGTTCATGGTACAGATGGTGTCTCCAGCTACAACCGGGGTCATAAAACTAGCCTTGGGAATACCTGATACTCCTACGAAGGCCTTGTCAAATCTGTGTTCTTGGGAGACGCAAATCTTAAAAATACAACCTCCAGAATCATAGCGGAATTATAAGTCTCAACATCTCGTCATAAAACTAGCCTTGGAGATACGACACTCCTACGAAAGCCTTGTCAAATGTGTGTTCTTGGGAGACAAAATGTTTTAAAATACGACCAAACTTTAACACCTCCAGAATCATCGCGGAATTGTAGGTCTCAACATCTCGTCATAAAACTAGCCTTGGAAATACGACACTCCTACGAAAGCCTTGTCAAATGTGTGTTCTTGGCAAATCTTAAAAATACGACCTCCAGAATCATAGCGGAATTGTAGGTCTCAACATCTCGTCATAAAACTAGCCTTGGAAATACGACACTCCTACGAAAGCCTTGTCAAATGTGTGTTCTTGGGAGACGAAAATCTTAAAAATACAACCAAACATCAACACCTCCAGAATCATCACGGAATTGTAAGTCTCAACATCTCGTCATAAAACTAGCCTTGGAAATACGACACTCCTACGAAAGCCTTGTCAAATGTGTGTTCTTGGGAGACGAAATCTTAAAAATACAACCAAACATCAACACCTCCAGAATCATCACGGAATTGTAAGTCTCACACCTCGAGAGAACATGGGCAGTGCAACAGATGGGTTAGCACAGTTTACCTTCCAAAGACTCTCCTGCGGTAAATTTGTTCCAGTGACGAATGATTTGATTTGAGAGAGAGAAATCCACCTACTGTCTGTGTTGCATCGCCTCGCCTGATCCGCCATACTGATATTTCTTGTTATCTTGAAGTGAGTGGCGTTTTTAAAGGAGAGAGGCGAACGAAGAAGAGGAAAAGAAGGGAAAACGGAGGAGTAAGGACAGGACCTCTCTTTTGGCTATTCTTTACTTTTATCTTTTATGGGAGCGGCGAATAGCGTTTTTTTTTTTAACTTTTTTTGTTGCCCTTGAGCCGCGACCTTTGATGTGAAAAAAAGAAAAAAAGGAGGAATTAGAAGAAAGGAGGAACAGAAGGAAAACAAAGAAAGAAGAAACAGAAAACGAGGAAGTAAAGAGAAGAAGAAACAAGAGAAGAAAGGAAAAAAAACCAGAAGGAAAGAGAAGGAAAAACAAGCAGAGGAGGAGGAGGAGGAGGAGGAGGAAGAAAAGTTGGAGAAAGAGGAGGGGGATTAGGTAGAGAAGAAGGAAAAATAATAGGAAGTGGAATCGAGCAACAAGGAAGTGACCATTTGAGGAGGGGACGGAGGAGGAGGAGGAGGAGGAGGAGGAGGAGGAGGAGGAAGAGGAGGAGGATGAGGAGGGGATAAGGTGAATAGTCGAGTATGTTTGAAATAACTTTGGTACACAAAATCCTGTAAAGAGGAAGACGAGGAAAGACCCTTCACAGTACACACACACACATACACACACACACACACACACACACACACACACACACACACACACAC
>NC_066562.1:7442897-7460397 GCF_024679095.1 Eriocheir sinensis
ACACACACACACACACACACACGAAGGAAAACTAGGAAAATATGAAAAGAAGGACAAAGAGAAAGCAAAAGTCTTCCTCCTCCTCCTCCTCCTCCTCCTTCTCCTCCTCTTAGTAGGGTTGAAGGGTTTTGAGGTCATCTGGTCCTGGTGGGAGAGAGAGAGAGAGAGAGAGAGAGAGAGAGAGAGAGAGAGAGAGAGAGAGAGAGAGAGAGAGAGAGAGAGAGAGAGAGAGAGAGAGAGAGAGAGAGAGAGAGAGAGATAATGAAGGAGAGAAAAGTGGAAATCCCTCATTATTTTTTAACAGACAGACGAACAGACAGAAGGAAGACAAGAGGAAAGAAGAAGGAGAAGAAGAAGAAGAAGAAGAAGAAGAAGAAGAGGAAGAAGATAGATAAATAGATAGATGAAGGCGGACGAACAAAGAAATAAACACACACACACACACACACACACACACACACACACACACACACACACACACACACACACACACACACGGAAAGAGGGAGAGAAAAATGACAATGAGAGGGAAGAAAGGAGGAGATGGAGGAGAAAGATGTGATAGGGTGTGTGTGTGTGTGTGTGTGTGTGTGTGTGTGTGTGTGTGTGTGTGTGTGTGTGTGTGTGTGTGTGTGTCCCCCGAGACCTCATTTACTCTCAAGATTTGGTGGTTGATATTTTTCTTGGCCGCCTTTTTCTTCTTCTTTTTTGTCCTCACCTGAATGTTTTGTCTGTCTGTCTGTCTGTCTGTCTATCTATCTAAATATGTATGTATGTATCTATCCTTATGTCTGTCTGTCTGTTTCGTTATTCCAGTATGTCTTTTTCTGTCGATTTATATTTGTCTGTCTATATTATGTCTATGGTGTAGTGGTTGCTTGTCTGTCTGTCTGTCTGTCTGTCTGTCTAGTTGTTATGTTACGAGTCCCTTTTCCCATTCGAGTCTCCCTTCTGTGTTGTCAAGAAGGTACAGCGAAGCGTCTTATAACCCGAGGGAGCGTGTTCTCAGAAGCTACTGGATCTCATAAAAGGAGGGGAAGACTCGATCAACCCACTAGATGCAAGGATAGTTTAGAATAGGAGGCTTAGAATAGGTTACAAGGTACATAATATTTTTTTTTCTGGTGCAATGGTTAGCGGGGGAAATGGAGAAGGAGGAGGAAGAGGAAGGCTATAATCTCTCTCTCCTTCTTCTTCCTTTTCATCTCCTTCAATTTTTCCTATTTTTTCCTCTTCTCTCTCTCTCTCTCTCTCTCTTCAGCTTCTCCTTTTATCCTATTTTTTCCTCTTCATCCTTTTTCCCTGTTCTATTCCCTCTCTCTCTCTCTCTCTCTCTCTCACACACACCTCTCCCCTCATCAATGTATTTTCCCCGTCACTAAATTCCATCATTGCGTCCCTTCTAAGCGGCAGACTCGGCAACCTTTCCATTATCCTTTTTTCTGCTTCAACTGTTTCCTAATGTTTTGTTTTGTTTTGGTAAGACTTCATTATGTGGCGCGTGATTTCCCTTCCCTAGTCTATCCTTGTATCAATGCCTATAGCTACCTGTTTATACGTGCGCTAAGCCTTCTTTATACTAGTGACAATGCCTTCCTTATACCGCTATCAATGCCAGTACCTGTCTCTATTAATGCCTGTATCTGTCTCTGTCAATGCCTGTACCTGTCTCTTATAATGCCTGTATCTGTCTCTGTCAATCCCTGTACCTGTCTCTATCAGTGCCTGTACCTGTATACACCTGTGCCAATGCCTTTCTGTTCGGGGGTGGTGTTGCTATATTTGTCGAAAGTTTATTAAGGGACCCGTAAGTGTATTTTTTGTATTATGTTATTTTTGTGTTATTTTTTTTTTCAACTAGTGGTCTTAAAACTGTATATATTTCCTATTCCCTAATGACCACCACCATCACCACCGCCACCACCACCACCACCACTATCAACACCACGTACCAATCACCATCACCACCATCACCTCCACCGCCACGCACACAGTTTAATTTTGCTTTGTGACTGCATACGTTTCATTACACACACACACACACACACACACACACACACACACACACACACACACACACACCTGTAGAATACCTTTAATTGGATCGCGATTTGCAGGTGTGGAAGCGCGCAGGTGTGGGATATTGAGGACGTGATGGGAATGAACACAACAACAACAACAACAACAACAACAACAACAACAACAACAACCACTGATATAACGGCAATACCCACACCAAAGGCCATTAACACAACAGCACCACCAACACAAACAACCACTACCGCAAAAAAAGTAATAAAAAAACGAATGCAGTAAAAAAATAAGCAAATAAATAAATAAATAAATAGAGCTGTGTTAATATTGTTGACTTAAGAAGATAAAAAGCAAAATTATAATGTTTTTCTAGGTACGGTAAATCTGACTTCCCGAAATGTGTCGAATACGATAATGACAAAACGATGGAACTTACGGGATGTGTCGACAGGCAGATCCGGAATGGGAGTGAGTGAAGCAACGCCCCCCAGATGTACGCTCCCGATTAGCTAGTTAGTACAATCACCATGGCCTGATCACGCTCTTGACTCATGATCCCCACCCAGTAAATTAAAGTTACTCAATTTTTGCCTATGTCCTTGTAGAATGTGAGGTTATTCAACTTAGACGCATTACTTCGTGTCCTATCCGGCTCTCTTACCGTCATGACCTTGTTAATGTCTCCCTTATTAAAGCCTTTCATCCATCTATAAACCTCGATCAGGTCTCCTCGCACCCTTCGCCTGTCTAGAGAATGCAAGTTTGATTGTTTTTAAGTCATTCCTCTTATGGCAAGTTTATTTTTAACCCAAGAATCATCCTTGTCATCCTTCTCTGTATGGTGATAGGTATGTGAATAAGGGAGGATATTGACAAGGCATTTCAGGCACGAGAAGAATACTGAAGTACCTCCTGCTGCCCACTTTCTTTCATCACATGTACACGCTTTCTATGACACTACCAGCCTGGACTATGGAAAATCAGACGTGTCGTAATAATGATATAGTATACACACGAGAGGCTACAGAAAGATGGGCATGTTTAAGAGGTTATCTGTGAGGGAAATAAAGGACTAAGGAACGAGGAAAGGGAGGAAAACGAGGAAAATAAGGAACGAGAACAAAATGACTTACCTTCTGTGTGTTTGTCGCCTAATTCACAGGTAATAAGGCAACAAGTCTCCTCGGTGCACAGGTGAGCCTCAAGGTAAAATTCAGCGCCACAAATCTTGAAGGAAAAGGAAACGAAAAACTAAAAATTAAAACGTGCAAAATTAACAGACAGGCAAAAAAAATGACTGAACAGCATAGAAAAAATAAAGAAACAAAAAATAAAGACATGCAAATTAACAGAAAGGAAAAAAATGGCTCAGCAAGATAAAAAAAACAGAAAAATGATAAACTAAGTAAATAAAATAGTTAAGGAAATTACTCGCAACACAGTAAAGATTAAGACAAAGAGAGAAAAGAAAGAAACTCAAGCACAATAAGATAAGTAAAAATAAATAAATTAACAGCAAGGTGAAGGATATTAGGCTCAAAAAAACTATTATCAAAACACGGTATACTTAAACAAATACAATAGTCCCCCTTTTTAACGCAAGAGCTCCTCCCTCTCCTCTCCCTCCCTGCCCCACCTACACTTTGCCCGAAGTAAAAATAAAGAAAATTAATGAAAACTTATATATGACTGTCAATAAGGAAATCACTCCGAACACAATTCTTGGCCATGCAAAGTCCCGTTCTCTATGGCAAGACCCGTTTTCTTTGGCTTGTGTTTGAATGGGTGACTGCGGCATAGATGGAGGAACGAGGAGTGAGAGGAAGAAATGATAAAAAAAAAATGTGCATGTAAGAAAATCACTCAAAACACGATTAGGTTAGGTTAGGTTAGGTTAGATTAGGTTAGGTTAGACGACAGTAGGCCAGGCAAAGTCCCGTTCTCTATGGCAAGGCTCGTTTTCTTTGGCTTGTGTTTGAATGGGTGACTGCGGCATAGATGGAGGAACGAGGAGTGAGAGGAAGGAATGATAAAAAAAAAATAAGCATGTAAGAAAATCACTCAAAACACGATTAGGTTAGGTTAGGTTAGGTTAGACGACAGTAGGCCATGCAAAGTCCCGTTCTCTATGGCAAGATCCGTTTTCTTTGGCGCGTGTTTGAATGGGTGACTGCAGTATAGATGGACGGGCGAGGAGTGAGAGGAAGGAAGGAAGGAAGGTTGTCTGGAGTGGAGGAGGAGGGACTTAATACATTGTTAAAGGAGATAACAACATGGTCACTACTTCTGTTGCTCCGATACTTCTTATCCTATTTCCTTCCTCATTCAAAGTCTTTATCAATATTTCCTTCCTTCTTGTCTTTCTTCCTCATTCTTTCTTCCATTTTTCCTCTGTTACTTTTCTTAATTTTTTCCCTCCATTGTCATACTCTTTCCTTCCCTTTCTTCCTGTTTTCCATTCTTTTCTTCTTTCTTTCTTACTTCCTTGCTTCCTTCCTCTCTTATAATTAACGTGGGTCATTTATTTATTTTTATTTTTATTCCTCTTTCTCCTCCTCCTCCTCCTTTTCCTCCTCCTCCTCCTTCTTATCCTCCTTTTCTACTTCGCTTTGAGTTTTATTTCTTACTCCCTAGACGCTTTTATTACTACTACTACTACTACTACTACTACTACTACTACGACTACTACTACTACTACTTGTGTTAGGATGTTAGTAAAGAAAGACAAAGCAATGTTAGGCGATCTCTACTGTTTTAATAACCAGTAACACACACGTACATGACTACACACACACACACACACACACACACACACACACACACACACACACACAAAGAAATGCTGGCTGGGTGTTTATTCTCTAAGCTGGGATAAATCTCTCTCTCTCTCACCGGTACAGGGGTCGTTGCAAGGTATATCAACACGCTTATAATAGAGTAGCGTACAGATTGGCGTTCACACCATTCCATTTAGTACGCGTATATTAGAGTAGCGTACAGACTGGCGTTCGCACCATTCCATTTAGTACGCGAGTTGGAACCTTAAAGTGAACTGTTGTCGAAGGAAATCCTAATAATTAACCTTTCGACAATGGCCTATGTATATAAACGTTCCTAGGACATTCAAGGGCAACAAACGCATAGCTCGTACTTATACTTTCAAGACCCATTAATTTACGCTAATATCAAACGTCCCACTCACTGGTTCATTAAGTAAAGACAAGTTGGGAACACATGCAATAGCTTTCCCTTCATTAAAGACCAGTAAAGCCGAGGATGGTTGATCTAGCCCAATAGACACACACCTTTTACTTATCCTTTCAGCCTGCCATGTTTTCACCGATTCACACTAATGTCAAACACCCCACACACTGTTTCATTAAGTCAAGTTGAGAACACACTCTATAGCTTTCCCTTAACTAAACACCAATTGTGCCGTCTAGTCATTGCCACGGAGAGAGGACGGTCCTAAGAATATCCTAGGAATACGTCCCATGGTAGGATTCCCACGCATGTCCTACAGGAGCCTTCATATACACAGGCCAATATACTTGACTTTCCACAGGCTATGAGAGATTGGGTTCCCTCACAGCAAAATCTTTTCTCTTTAACGTAAGTACTAATTCGAACAGTGCTTGCAAAGTTGCGTACGTTCTTTTAGGCCCAGCGTTGCCAAATATATATACAGGCCAATATATTTAGCTTTTCACAGGCTATGAGAGGTTGGGTTCCCTCACAGCAAAATCTTTTCTCTTTAACGTAAGTACTAATTCGAACAGTGCTTACAAAGTTGCGTACGTTCTTTTAGGCAGCGTATATTTAGCTTTTCACAGGCTAAGAGGTCGGTTCATAGCCCCACAGTCTTTCTCTTTAACGTAAGTACTAATTTGAATGGTGCTTGCAAAGTTACGCACGTACTCTTAACCGAACCCGGGACATGTCTTTGCGTGTTTACTTACCGTGTCGTAACGTAAGCGATAACGATATATTTTGTCTTAAAACTTACGATTATTTCTATAGGTATGTTGCTGATGCGTCTGGTTCAGGTTCCTCAAAGCCCTGAACGCCAGTGAACAAAGCTGTCGAACTCTTTAAAAATATACAGTTTGGTTTTGTTTGCTATTAACGAAAATGGAGTGTGTTTACCCTGTCCTGAAGAAAATTAGAATATGGATAACTTACGAGCTGGGATGAACTAGACCGAAAGAAAGCCGGAGAATCCAGTGAATCTTCTGAACTTTTTAAAAATATATAGATTGCTTTTGCTTATATTAACGAAAACGGAGTGTGTGTTTACCCTATCCTGAACAAACTTAGAATATTGATAACTTACGAGCTGGAATGAGCTAGACCAAAACAAAGCCGGAAAACCACTGAATCATTCGACCTTTCTAAAAATATAGTTTGCTTTTGCTTATATTAACGAAAACGGAGTGTGTCCTTATCCTGTCCTGAAGAAACTTAGAATATTGATAACTTACGAGCTGGGATGAACTAGACCAAAACAAAACAGGACAACAACGAATCTTCCGACCTTTCTAAAAATACAGTTTGTTAGTTTATATCATCGAAAAATGAGCGTAAGTTTACCCTGAAGAAAACTGGAATATCATCTCTTATAACTTACGACCTGGAATATACTTAACCAAAACAACACCAGGATCGAAACTAACCAGGGAATTTCTGAACTATATATATGAACTTATGTACATAGTGTTATAGCAAAGGTTAGTGAATATATAAACGTGTACAGAGCGCAGGATGAACAAGGTATTAGAGAAACTTTATCGATATGGTGACGTGACTTAGACGATAATTGTGACTCGGAAAGAAAGATTTGTAATTATAATAACCAAAATAACGAAAAAGGCGAGGGTTAACGATGCAGTTGAGATATAAATGATGATCAATTAAATAAATACACACACACACACACACACACACACACACACACACACACACACACACAGACACACGACCAAATATAACGAAATAAAGATGAAGAAAATATGAAAACAACTAAGACCAGAAAAGAAAAGAAAAAGACAAATTAGAAAGAAGAGGAAAATGAAGAAGAAGAAGAAGAAAACGATAACCATAACGACGAAAATAAAAAAAAAACACGAAACGAAGAAGAATAAAACACACAAACCGAAGTAGAGAAGGAGAAGAAGAAGAAGAAGAAGAAGAAGAAGAAGGAGGAGGAGGAAGAGGAGAAGGAGGAAAAAAAAGAAGAAATAAAGAACCCAAACTAATAAAACAACAACAACAACAACAATAATAATAATAATAATAATAATAGTAATAATAATAATAATAACAACAACGATAATAATAATAACAATAATAATCATCCCCACAATACCACACAACTACACCTGTACTTTACACACTAGACCAGCCTTCTTGAGCAATGCAGCAGGAGAGATTACATTGGGTTACACGGCTTATCCTAAACGCTACAGCTAGGGGGAGAAAAACGGGGAGAAAGGGGGATGGGTGACGGGGAGGAGGTGTAGGAGGAACAAGTGTATTGGGAAAGCAGGTGTAAGGGGAACAGCTGATAAAGGGAACAAGCTGAAGGGGAGTAAGCTCATTAATTTAGAGGAACAGGTGTTTGAGGAGGTGTGAGAGAGACAGGTGTGAATGCTATCCTAATACACGTAATATAGGGATAATTGATAGGATAATTGATAGGGGGAGCTTGTCAAAACTTGTGAAAAATGAATAAAGTGAAAAATTAAAAGCGCAGGTGTTTGAGGAGCAGGTGTGACAGAGACAGGTGTGAGATCCTATCCTAACACACATAATATAGTGTTCCCAGGGGGGGGCTTGTCAAAACGTTTACATATGAAGAAAACGATATACAGCACTAAGAGAGGAGGGGGACCTGCTCAAAGTTATATATACGAGGAAAACGGAGAGCTATAAGAGGATGCAAAGGGGGAGCTAGTTCAAAGTTATATATAGGTGAAAAAATGTCTAAACAGCTGCAAAGATTAGAAGAAAACGATAGTACACAGCGCTAGGAGAGGAGGGGGACCTGCTCAAAGTTATATATACGAAAAAAACGGAGAGCTAAGACGAGAGGGGCAAAAGGGGAGCTTGTTCAAAGTTATATATATGGGAAAAAATTGTCTATACAGCTGCAAGGATGAGAAGAAAACGATAGTACACAGCGCTAGGAGGGGGGACCTGGAAAATTGTCTATACAGCTGCAAGGATAAGAAGAAAACGGTAGTACACAGCGCTAGGAGAGGAGGGGGACCTGCTCAAAGTTATATATACGAAAAAAACGGAGAGCTAAGAGGAGAGGGGCAAAGGGGGAGCTTGTTCAAAGTTATATATATGGGAAAAAAATGGTCTATAGTCTATACAGCTGCAAGGATGAGAAGAAAACGATAGTACACAGCGCTAGGAGAGGGGGGGGACCTGCTCAAAGTTATATATACGAAGAAAACGGAGATTTAAGAGGAGCGGGGCAAAGGGGTGGCTTGTTAAAAGTTAAATGTCTATACAGCTGCAAGGATGAGAAGAAAACGGTAGTACACAGCCATAGGAGAGGGGGGACCTGCTCAAAGTTATAAATACGAAGAAAACGGAGAGCTAAGAGGAGAGGGGCAAAGGGGGAGCTTGTTCAAAGTTATATATGGGGAAAAATGGTCTATACAGCTGCAAGGATGAGAAGAAAACGATAGTACACAGCGCTAGGAGAGGAGGGGGACCTGCTCAAAGTTATATATACGAAGAAAACGGAGATTTAAGAGGGGGTGCAAAGGGGTAGCTTGTTCAGTTATATATAGGGAAAAAATGGTCTATACAGCTGCAAGGATGAGAAGAAAACGGTAGTACACAACGATAGGAGAGGAGAGGGACCTGCTCAAAGTTATAAATACGAAGAAAACGGAGAGCTGAGAGGAGAGGGGCAAAGGGGGAACTTGTTCAAAGTTATATATAGGGGAAAAATGGTCTATACAGCTGCTAGGATGAGAAGGAAAGCTATGAGAGGAAACGTAAATATACAAGAAAGAACTTAGAAGGAGAAAAGACTGAAAAAGAGAAGAGAAAAACTACATGATTTGGAGAAGAAGGGAAAGAAAGAAAGAGATAGAGGAAATGGAGTGAGGAATGAAAGTAAGTGAAAAAGGAGACCTTGTGTGACCTTCTACGCACGAAGAAAACGGAGGTAAGGGAGAAGGGGGTACTTGCCTAATGTTATATATGAGAAAAAAAAACTTATAGTATAAAGAAAACGGACTATACAGATCTAGGAGTTGAGGGGGAGCTTGTGTAGAGTTAATATACGAGGAAAACGTGAATATACAACAGCATGGGAAGGGGAAACACCTGTAAACTTATATATATGAAGAAAACGGACTATACAAAGCAAGGAGTTGAGGGGGAGCTTGTGTAGAGTTGATATGCGAGGAAAACGTGAATATACAACAGCTTGGGAAGGGGTGACACCTGTAAACTTATATATATGAAGAAAACGGACTATACAGAGCTAGGAGTTGAGGGGGAGCTTGTGTAGAGTTGATATACGAGGAAAACGTGAATATACAACAGCTTGGGAAGGGGAAACACCTGTAAACCGCTGGGTGAGGAGGTGGGGGCAGCAGGAGCGAGTAAGCGGTGAGGGGGTGGGTAGGGGGTGTGGGGAGGTACATGGCCCCCCCTTTCCTTCAGCAGGCGAGCAGTAGAAGCAGCAGCAGCGGCAGGAGACTCAGTAGATGGTGGTGACGCCTGCTGACTGAGAGCATGGGTGTGCCTGTTGAGGGGGAGACTGTGTTAGAATGGACTGTGTTGAGAAATTGAGATACTGTTGAAATGTCAGACTGTTAGGGAGGACTCATGAGATGTTTAGATGGAAAAGGGAGAGTGAAAAGGGGGATTAGAAAAACAGAAAGGGGAAAATGAGTGGAAAACAAGAACTTGGGAGATGAAAAGTGGAGAAAAAATGATGAGAAAAAGGATTAGGAAAAAACTGATACAATGTTTAACTGAAAAAGGGGGAGTGAAAAAGGAAATGAAAAACAGAGAAAGGAAAAAATGAGTGGAGACCGAGAACTTACGAGGTGAAAAGACTGAAAAGAAGAGAGAAAAACTACATTATTTGGAGAAGAAGGAAAAGAAAGAAAGAAAAGAAAAAAGAGAGAGAGAGAGAGAGAGAGAGAGAGAGAGAGAGAGAGAGAGAGAGAGAGAGAGAGAGAGAGAGAGAGAGAGAGAGAGAGAGAGAGAGAGAGAGAGAGAGAGAGAGAGAGAGAGAGAGAGAGAGAGAGAGAGAGAGAGAGAGAGAGAGAGAGAGAGAGAGAGAGAGAGAGAGAGAGAGATGAGGAGTGAGGAATGAGAGTAAGTGAAATATGGGAAGCAAAACCCGAAGACTTATACAGTACAGAGAAAGAAAGGAAAGGAAGAGGAGAGTGAAAGAGAGGGAATATGAGAGAAAACCAAGAAGCATGATAAAGTAAAAAAAAAAAGTGAATGAAAATGAAAATGAGGAGGTAAAAACCGAAGACTTCAAAGGAAATGCAAAAATGAAAATGAGATAAAATAAAGAGATAAATAAAGAGAAGAGAAGAAAAGAGAGAAGAGGAACGTTGAACCGAAGGAATGGAGGCAAGGAAGGGAGGAGAAGGATGGAAGGAAGGGAAGAGGAGAGGGGAGAAGGAAGGGGAAGGAAGAGGAAGGGAAGAGATGGGAGGAAAAGGAAAGGAAAGGAAAGGAGAGGTAAGGAGGAAGGAATGAAGGAAAGAGAAAAATAAAAGAGGAAAGGAGGGGAAGAGGAGAGAAGGAGAGGAAGGGAAAGAGGAAGGGGAAGGAAGGGGAAGGAAGGAGAGAGAGGAAAGCCTGGAGACAAGGAGAAACAAGAAGAGAAGGAGGGGAAGAGGAGAGAAGAGGAAGGGAAGAAGAGAGGGAGGAAGGGGAGAGGAAGGAAAGCGAAGGGAGGGAAGGGAATGGAGAGGGGAGTGGAAGGAAGGGGAGAAGGGAGAGTAGAAGGAAAGGAAGAAGGAAGAGGAGGAGAAGGAAGGGAGGGGGAAGGAGGGGCGGAGGAAAGGGGGGGGAGGGGGGGGAGGGGGCGGGCGGATCCGAATTTTGCGTGTTGCTTAATCCGATTACGAGAACCTCACACACACACACACACACACACACACACACACACACACACACACACACTGGCTACCCTCATTCCTACACACACACACACACACACACACACACACACACACACACACACACACACACACAGGGCGCACGAAATCCAACAACCAACACACACACACACACACACACACACACACACACACACACACACACACACACACACACACACACACACACATACATAGTCCACATTGATTTTCCCGTCCAAAAAATATATAAAAAACTTACCATGACTTACAAATCTCTCTCTCTCTCTGCCTAAAACACCCTCTTTCTCTTGATTTTCTTTCTCTGTCTCTTTACCTCCTCCTCCTCCTCCTCCTCCTCCTCCTCCTCTCCCTAACCTATCAATTTATATTTCCTAACCTTCAGCCCATTTCAGCTTCTCTCTCTCGTTCCATTCATTCCTCCCCACTCTTCTCTCATCAACCTACTCCTCCCTTTCCTCTCCCTCTTCCTCCCTTTTTCCTGCCTCCTCCTTTTCTCCCTGTTCCATCTTTTCTCTTTTCTCTCCTCCTACTCCCTTTTTTCTCCTAACTTTTTATTTCTCCTTCTTCCTTCCTTCTTTTCTTTCTCCCTCTATCCTTTTTCTCCCTCCCTAAATCCTTCTTTCCTCTTCCATCATCCCATTACGTACACTCAAACACATATAGCTCCCCATCTACCCCTTCACCCCACTCCCCATCTTCAGTCCCCCATTTACACACCTACGGACACACACACATACCCCCATCACCTACTAACACCCACTACATCCCTCTAAATACTTACACAACCTACCTAACGCAACCACATTAAACTACCCTCCACTTAATACACCCATACACTAATACCCTTTACTAACACAACCTCACCCCCCCTTCACTCTTCCATACCCACCACAACTCCTGCTAAAGATCCTCTCCCAAAGCGTGGGCTGCGGCGCCAGGTGGAGAGTGACGGTAATGCTCTGTGGCTGAAGATGTGGTGCGTGCATGTCCTGGGCGGCGGAGCAAGTCACCCGCACCTCTCGTTCGCCCAGCACCATGCTCTCCTGCACCGTGAACCGTAGCCTGGAGGACACCCGGGCGAGGTTACGCTGGAATACTGGGGACTCGGCGCTGATCCAGGACCCGTTGACCTGTGTGTGGGAGGGAGATAGGCTGATTAACTGATGGACTGACTGACTGAGGTAGTGAGTGAGTGAATGAGTGATTGAAAAATGAAATAGAGATAAATACAGATAAGAGAGAGAAATAGAGAAGAAGGTAGAACACTGGCGTTAACCTGTGTATGTGAGGGAGATTGACTGATTAACTGATGGATGGATGGACTGAGGTAGTGAGTGAGTGAGTGAGTGAGTGAATGATTGAAAGATAAAGTAAAGATATATACATAAAGATAAGAAACAGAAACTGGAAAAAAAGGAGGTAGAACTGAAGTTAAGGAGAAGGGAGTGTGTAAGTGAGTGAGTGAATGATTGAAAGATGAAATAAAGAAATAAATAAGATAAGAGAAAGAAATAGAAAAGAAAAAATTAGAATCGAGGTAAAAGATGGGAGTGAAAAGAAGGAATGGAGGCAAGGAGATAAATAGGAAGGAAAAAAAGGAATGGAGGAGGAGAAAAGGGAGGAAAGGGAGAAGGAAGTGAGTGAGTGAGTGAATGAGTGAGTGGAAGTGATTTGGATAAGGACAGGTAAGGCAATGTGGGTTTACCTGTGGATTGGAAAGGTGTGTTAGTGTACCTGTGCGTGAGTGAGTGAGTGAGTGAGTGAGTGATTGGTATGTGTGTGGAAGCGAGGGGAGGCGTGTGTGTGTGTGTGTGTGTGTGTGTGTGTGTGTGTGTGTGTGTGTGTGTGTGTGTGACTGGCCGGGACTTGATTAGCACAGGTGACATTTTAAAGCTCCGGGTGTTGGCGGTTCACAGGTGCGTTAATTATTACTCTTACCTGTCCGAGGAGGAGGGGGAGGAGGAGGAGGAGGAGGAGGAGGAGGGAGGGAGTGTGTGCCAGGGTAACTCGCGTAAATAATTAACGTTTTGAAGTATACGTTTTAACTAAGTTTGTAAAAGCACATCAATATTTTCCTTTTTACTTTCCTTCAATTAATTTACCTTTTTTCTTATTTCCCTTTCCTTTTCCCTTTAATTTTCCTTTACTACTACTACTACTACTACTACTACTACTACTACTACTACTATTACTACTACTACATATACAGGTGAATGTCGTACACACCTGCCGACCGTTGATGAGCCAGGTAAGAGCGGGCGGCGGGCTGGCAGGGGGGGACGCACAGCGCAGGGATGCCGTCTGCCCTACCGAGATGTTATGCAGATGCGTCCCATGCGCGCCCGTGATGCTGGGGGGACCGTCGGGCACGTCTGTGAAGAGGGGAAGGGGTTAGTGATGAAGGGCAGTGTGTGGGGGTATGGTGATAGGGGTGAGGGGTGAGGGGGGAGCTGTTTGTTAGGGAAAAGAGACAAAATAAAGAAAGAGAGAAGGAAACTGGAAGGAAAATGAAGGAAAAAGGGAGAAAAGGGAGAGGAAGAGAGGGAAAAGGGACAAAATAAGGAAAGAGAAGGAAACTGGAAGGAAAATGAAGGAAAGAGGGAGAAAAAGGAAAAGAAGAGAGGGAAAAGGGGACAACATAAGGAAAGAGAAGGAAACTGGAAGGAAAATGAAGGAAAAAGGGAGAAAAGGGAGAGGAAGAGAGGGAAAAGGGACAAAATAAGGAAAGAGAAGGAAACTTGAAGGAAATTGAAGGAAAAAGGGAGGAAAAGGGAAAGGAAGGGAGGGAAAATACATAATAAAGAAAGAAGGAAGAACACTGGAAGGAAAATGAAGGAAAAAGGGAGAATATGGGAGAGGAAGAGAGGGAAAGGAGACAAAATATAAAGAAGGAAACTGGAAGGAAAATGAAGGAAAAAGGGAGAAAAAGGGAAACGAAGAGAGGGAAAAAACAAAATAAAAAGAGAAGGAAGAAGATGGGAAGGAAAACTGGAAGGAAAATGAAGGAAAAAGGGAGAAAAAGGGAAAGGAAGAGAAGGAAAAGAGACAAATTTGAAAAAGGAGGAGGAGGACTGGAAGGAAAATTGAGGAAAATGAATGAAAAAAAGAAAAATGAGAGAAAAAGACAAGGAAAAAAGACGAAATAAAGAAAAGAAATCTGAGAGGAAAATTCTAAAAAAAAGGAGAATGAGGGAAAGGAAGAGAAAGAAGAAAAACAAAATAAAAAAAGAAAAGGAAGGAAAATAAACAAAAAAGGGAAAATAAGGAAGAGAAAGACAGGGAAGAAAAGAGAGAAAATAAAGAGAGAGAGAGAGAGAGAGAGAGAGAGAGAGAGAGAGAGAGAGAGAGAGAGAGAGAGAGAGAGAGAGAGAGAAGGAAGAGAACTGGTTAAGCATCACTATTTCTCACACTTTCTCTCTCCTCTCCTTCTCCTCCTCCTCCTCCTCCTCCTCCTCCTCCTCCTCCTCCTCCTCTGCCTCGTCCTGACCAATGGGAGGCTGGAGGTCAGACGAATGTAAATCAGATGTCACTTAATAAAATTTGGGTGAATGGGAGACACGGAAAGACTCTCCCAGATACTCTCCCTCCCTCTCCCTCCTCCCCCCTTCTTACTCTCCCTCCCTTCTCCCTCTCCCTTACTGTCCCTCCCTCCTTTCTCTCTCTCTCTAACACACTCCCCCAGACACTCTCCCTCCTTCCTCTCCCTCCCTTCTCCCTCTCCCTCTTTCTCTCCCTCTAAGACACTCCACATGACAAGGATGCTGCACTATACTCGTCTAGACTATCCTACTACTACTACTACTACTACTACTACTACTACTACTACTACTATAATCTGAGAGAGAGAGAGAGAGAGAGAGAGAGAGAGAGAGAGAGAGAGAGAGAGAGAGAGAGAGAGAGAGAGAGAGAGAGAGAGAGAGAGAGAGAGAGAGAGAGAGAGAGATAATGACCTAATTACTCTCACATCCACTCCATCATTTTCTCATCAATCGTAGTACCTTTTCTTGTAGCTGTACTCTCTCTCGGTCACGCATTTCTTCCTCTTGTTTTTTCTTCTTCTAGTTTTTCCTTCCGTCCTCTCTCTCTCTCTCTCATCAATAACACCAATAACAACACTAACAAACACTTACAAATCACGGTCATGTTGGCTTCACGGAACTCTGTCTGGAAGCTTGTGTCTGCCATCACCTCACACTTGAAGACCCCGGCCGTGTCCAGACCCACGCGTTCCAGCAACACGATCTCCTGCCCGTTACTCCGCTGCCGAGAGGGAAGAGACGAGGTGAGGCTAGGTTAGGTTAGGTTAGATTAGGTGAGGGTAGGGTTGGGTAGGTTAGGTTAGTTCAGGTTAGGTTAGGTTAGGTGAGGGTAGGGTTGGGTAGGTTAGGTTAGGTTAGGTTAGGGTAGGTTAGGTTAAGTGAGGGTAGGGTTGGGTAGGGTTGGGTAGGTTAGGTGAGGTTAGGTTAGGTTAGGTTAGGTAAGGGTATGTTAGGGTAGGTTAGGTTTAGTTAGGGCAGCTTAGGGTAGGTTAGGAAAGGTTAGGTAAGGGTATGTTAGGGTATGTTAGGTTTGGTTAGGGTGGGTTAGGGTAGGGTAGGTTAGGTTAGGTAAGGGTATGTTAGGGTATGTTAGGTTTGGTTAGGGTAGGTTAGGTTAGGTAAGGGTATGTTAGGGTATGTTAGGGTAGGTTAGGGTAGGGTAGGGTAGGTTAGGTTAGGTGAGGTAAGGGTATGTTAGGGTATGTTAGGTTTGGTTAGGGTAGGGTAGGGTAGGGTAGAGTAGGGTAGGTTAGGTTAGGTTAGGGTATGTTAGGTTTGGTTAGGGTAGGTTAGGTTAGGTAAGGGTATGTTAGGGTATTTTAGGGTAGGTTAGGGTAGGGTAGGGTAGGTTAGGTTAGGTGAGGTAAGGGTATGTTAGGGTATGTTAGGTTTGGTTAGGGTAGGGTAGGGTAGGTTAGGTTAGGTTAGGTAAGGGTATGTTAGGGTATGTTAGGTTTGGTTAGGGTAGGGTAGGTTAGGTTAGGTTAGGCGAGGTAAGGGTATGTTAGGTTTGGTTAGGGTAGGGTAGAGTAAGGTAGGTTAGGTTAGGTTAGGTAAGGGTATGTTAGGGTATGTTAGGCTTGGTTAGGGTAGGGTAGGGTAGGGTAGGGTAGGTTAGGTGAGGTGAGGTGAAGCCCCTTACCGAGTTCAGAGCATTAGTGGCCGTCAGGTTCACCGCCACGCCGCTAACCGGGAAGGCGTGTCTCGACGGGGGAACATACTGGTAGAACTGGTCGTCCCCTCGCCACCACTTCAGGGAGTACAGTTTGTCGCCGTCCTCCTCGTACAAGCACTCCAGCAGCACGTTACTCCCCGCCTCGACTATTGAAGGAACCACCACGCGCTCCACCTTGATGCTCGTGGCTGTGGAAGAAGTGGAGGAGTGGAAACGTTAGTGGTGGAATGTTAAGCGAGGCGAGGTTAGGTGAGGTTAGGTTAGGTTAGGTTAGGTTAGGGAAGGTAAGGTAGGTTAGGTAAGGTAAGGTGATTAGGTTAGGTTAGGTTAGGTTAGGTTAGGTTAGGTTAGGTTAGGGAAGGTAAGGTAGGTTAGGTAAGGTAAGGTAAGGTGATTAGGTTAGGTTAGGTTAGGTTAGGTTAAGTTAGGTTAGGGAAGGTAAGGTAAGGTAGGTTAGGTTAGGTTAGTTTAGGTTAGGTTAGGTTAGGATGAGGTGAAGTTAAGGTATGGTAAGTTAGGTTAGGTTAGATTAGGTTAGGATGAGGTGAAGTTAAGGTAGGGTAAGTTAGGTTAGGTCAGATTAGGTTAGGATGAGGTGAAGTTAAGGAATGGTAAGTTAGGTTAGGTTAGGTTAGATTAGGATAAGGTGAAATTAGGGTAGGGTAAGGTTAGGTAAGGGTAAGGTGAAATTAGGTAGGGTAAGTTAGGTTAGGTTAGGTAAAGTTAGATTAGGGTGAGGTGAAATGAGGGTAGGGTAAGTTAGGTTAGGTTAATGTAGGTTAGGTTAGGTTAGGTTAGGTTAGGTAAAGTTAGATTAGGGTGAGGTGAAATGAGGGTAGGGTAAGTTAGGTTAGGTTAGTGTAGGTTAGAGGTGGAAAGGTGAGCGGTGGAATTTGTGGATTGGAGAACAGGTTGAGATGGAGGGGGATGAAGTGGGTTGTGGTATTGTTGACGAGGTGTGTGGTGGTGGTGGTAATGGTGGTTGTAGTGGTGGTTTGGAGGTGTGTTAGAGGTGGTGGTGTTGAGGGTGAATTTAGATGTAGAAAAAGAAAGAAAGAAGAAGAATAAAGAAAAATAAAGAAGCTAACTTTGGTGTA
>NC_066562.1:7465397-7475397 GCF_024679095.1 Eriocheir sinensis
AAGATGATCGATAATAATAGATAATGAACGAGACCAAAACAGACATTAAGGAAGAAAAAAAATAAGAAGAAAAAAGATGAGAAGACAGGAAGAAAACACGAAGATGAAAAACAAAACAAAAAATCACAGTTAGAAGAGAAGAAAAAAATAACAAAAAAATAAGATAATCGATAACACTAGATAATGAGGAAAGGGAGAAGAAAAGGAAGGAAAATGAGGGAAAGATGGAGGAAAAAGGGAGGGAGAGAGAAGAAAAGGGAGGAAATGGAGAGAAAAAAAAGGAGGAAACAGGAAAGGAGGGAGGGAGGGAGAAGAGAAAGACGGAGGAAACAGGAAGGGAGGGAGGGAGAAAAGGGAGGAAAGTGAGGGGAAAATGAAGGAAAGAGGAAGGGAGAAAGAAGAAAAGGGAGGAAATGGAGAGAAAAAAAGGAGGAAACAGGAAAGGAGGGAGGGAGAAGAGGAAGAAGAGAAAGACGGAGGAAACAGGTAGGGAGGAAGGGAGAAGAAAATGGAGGAAAGGGAGGGAAAAATGGAGGAAACAGGAGGAAGGGAGAGAGAAGAAAAGGGAGGAACAGACATAAAGGAAAAAAAGAAAAAGAAGAGTAGAAGAGAAAAGAGAGGAAAAAAAGAGAGAACACACACACACACACACACACACACACACACACACACACACACACACACACACACACACACTCACACAAGATAGTAAAAGATAATGGGAGATAAGATACTGAATAGAAGATGATAGTTAATAGTTAAAAGTTAATATACAAAAATAATTAACTATAGGAAAGAAGGGACATCACCACCACCACCATCACCACCATCATCACCATCACCACCACCATCACCACCACCACCACACAAGACACAGGCAGGGCGGCGCGGGGCAGGTGTGTCGCGGTGATGGTCAGGTGAGAACAGGTTAATTAAGGGAGTTTTGAGGCGTGGGACACACGGAGAGAGGGAGCAAGGGAGGGAGAGGGAGAGAAAGAGAAGACGTTTGAGAGAGTAGAAGGGTAGTTATATAGAGGGTTGAAGGGAAGGGAGGAAGGAAGGGAAGGAAGATGGAGGAAACAGAGGGAGGGAGAAGAAAAGGAAGGGAGAAAAGGGAGGGAAAAATGAAGGAAATAGGGAGGGAGGGAGGGAGGGAGTAAAGGGAGAAAGGGGAGGAAAACAGAGAGGGCGAGAGAAGATGAGGAAGGGAGGGAGGGAGGGAGGAAGGGAGAAGAAAAGGGAGAGTAAGGGAGGGTAAGATGAAGGAAACAGAGGGAGGGAGAAATAAATTAAGGGAGGAAAGGGAGGGCAAAATGAAGGAAATGGGGAGGAAGGGAGGGAGTAAAGGAAGGAAAAGATGGAGGAAACAGGAAGGGAGGGAGGGAGAAGAAAAGTGAGGAAAGGAGGGAAAGGTGGAGGAAACAGGGAGGGAGAAAGGGAGAGAAAGGAGGAGAGGGAGAAGGGAGAGGCACAGTTGATGGGCTGCACTCACCGGCTTGTAGGAGAAGAGCCAACACGAACAACGGGACGCCTCGCCCTCCCATGGCTGACGGAGGGCTGACGGGGGGCTGACGGGGGGCTGACGAGGGCTGAAGATGGTTGACGGAGTGCTGACGGGGGCTGACGGAGGGGTGACGGAGTGCTAACGGAGGCTGACGGAGTGCTGACGGGGGCTTGACGGGAGCTAACGAAGGGTTGACGGAGGGCTGAAGATGGTTGACGGAGGGCTGAAGATGGTTGACGGAGTGCTGACGGGGGCTGATGGAGGGGTGACGGAGTGCTGACGGGGAGCTGACGGAGGGTTGATGGAGGCTGACGGGGGGTGACGAGGGCTGACGGAGTGCTGACGGAGGGCTGACGGAGTGCTGATGGAGGCTGACGGAGTGCTGACGAGGGCTGATGGAGGGGTGACGGAGTGCTGACGAGGAGCTGACGGAGGGTTGATGGAGGCTGACGGAGTGCTGACGGGGGCTGATGGAGGGGTGACGGAGTGCTGACGAGGAGCTGACGGAGGGTTGATGGAGGCTGACGGGGGGTGACGAGGGCTGACGGAGTGCTGACGGAGGGCTGACGGAGTGCTGATGGAGGCTGACGGAGTGCTGACGAGGGCTGATGGAGTGTTGAAGGAGGGCTGACGGGGGCTGACGAAGGCTGACGGAGTGCTGATGGAGGCTGACGGAAGGCTGACGGGGGGTTGACGATGGCTGACGACGGCTGACGAGGGCTTGACGGAGGGGTGACGGAGTGCTGATGGAGGTTGACGGAGGCTGACGGAGGGCTGACGCGGTCCTGTTTTACTTATTTCTTCAATGGCTGACGGAGGGGCTGACGTGGGGCTGATAATGATCTTGTTTTACTTATTTCTTCAAGGGCTGACGGAGGGGGTGACGAAGGGGTACCGAAGGGCTGACATTTGACAGATAAAGGGCTGATAATGTTTTTTTTTTATCTCCTCAAAGCAGCTGACGAAAGGGTGATAAGGAAGGGCTGACGAAGGGCTGACGAAGAAGGGCTGACGAAGGTGGGTTTTTTTCTCTCTTTCTCTTTCTTTCTCTTCTCTTTTTTTCTTATCTCACTTTTCTCCCCAGTTCTTTTTTTTTCCTTTTTCCTTCCTCTCCTTCTTTCTTCCTCTCAGTGTTTTCTCTCCATTTTCCTTTCTCTTCTTTTTTCCTCTACTCAATGTTTTCTTCTCATTTTCCTTCTTATTTTTCTACTCAATTTTGTCTTTTCTCTCTCTTTACTTCCTCTCCTTTATTGACACTTTTTCTTTTTTTCTTTCTTTCTTTATCTAATTTATTTTACTCTCTTTCGTATTAAGGTGAGTTTGATTATTCCTTCCTTCCTTCCTTCCTTCCTTTCTTCCTTCCTTCTTTTTATTCTTTTCTTTCTTTTCTTTCTATCTCCTAATTCTTTTCCTTGACCCCAAATTCTGTACTCCAAAGCCTTTTCAAATTTTTCTTTTCTTCTTCTTTCTTTTCCTTCCTTTTCTTTTACTGTTTATATTTTCCTTCCTTCCTTTTTTATTCTTTCACTTTTCTTTCTATCTCCTAATTCTTTTCCTTGACCCCAAATTCTGTATTCCAAAGCCTTTTCAAATTTTTCTTTTCTTCTTTCTTTTCCTTCCTTTTCTTTTACTGTTTATATTTTCCTTCCTTCCTTCCTCCCTTTCTTATTTATTCTTTCTTTCTTTTCTTTCTATCGCTTCTTAGTCTTTTCCTAGGCCCAAAATTCTCTATTCCAATGCCTTTTCAAATTTTCCTTTCCTTCTTCTTTCTTTTCCTTCTTTTCTTTTGCTAGTTATATTTTCCTTCCTTCCTTTCCTCCTTTTTTCTCTGTTTTCCTTATTTTCTTCTATCCTGTGTTTCAGTCTTTTAAAATCCTTCAGTATTTTCTTAAAGGCGTTCAGATTCCTCCTCTTTCTTTATCTTATCTATCTCTATCTTTCTTCTCTTTCTCTCTCTTCCTCTCTCCCTCTTTCTCTCTTGTCAAATCAGCTCCGATGTGCATTCTGAAAAGAGAGAAAAAAAGAAAATAAGTTAAAATTCTCACGTCATTATGGTCAGAAACAATGCTCTCTCTCTCTCTCTCTCTCTCTCATCAATCCCTTCACATCTAACTCCTCTTATTGTCTTCCCTTCCACTCACTTCTCTTAATCCTCCTCCTCCTCCTCCTCCTCCTCCTCCTCCTCCTCCAAGCTAGGGGAAGAAAGGGAGGAAACAATGGCCTCTTCACTGCCCTTCCTGCCTCCACTCTCTGAGCTGATTAGAGGCCCAGGTGTGCACAGGTGAAGGTGAGGGGACAGGTAGAGATAAAGGTGGACAGGTTTTGATAAGGTGCTGGACAGGTTTTGATAAAGTGGTGGACGGGTTTTAATAAGGTGCTGGACAGGTTTTAATAAGGTAGAGGACAGCTTATGATATGGTGGTTAACAAGTGCATATGACAAGTTCTCACCTCTACAATCATTTATGACCTCCTCTGTACAGATTCTAACACCATGATATCCTTTCTTTAGTAGGGTGACCAGAACTGAACCGCATAATCAAGACTACTTTCATTATTATTATTATTATCATTATTATTATTATTATTATTATTATTATTATTATTATTATTATTATTATTATTATCTTCACACCTAATTAAGAAAGAGCGGAACTAATTATCTCTACCTCTTTACCCTCCATTTCCTCCTCCTCCTCCTCCTCCTCCTCCTCCTCCTCCTCTCCGGAAGTCCCCCCGGCCCTTCCGTCACTGAATAGCCCACACAAAAAGGCCAGTCGGTCCGTCGCTTAAGTTTCACTCAGTCTGTAAGTTTTATTTTTATTTCGCTTCGCTTCACCGTTTTAAAAGAGGATGTAGATGGATAACACACACACACACACACACACACACGCACCTGAGGAGCTAATTAATGTCCAGGTAACTCTCCCCCCGCGTTCACCTTCACGCTGGGACTTTTAATTAAGAGTGAATGGGAACTAAACGTCTCTTACAACCTTTAATAGAACTCTTAATGTGTGGCCTGGCCGGGAGTTAGTGGCGCTGACGTTAGAGTTAGTGGCGATGAGGAGGAGGAAGTGAGCAAGGAAGTGGCTGACGAGGAAACGCGGATCAGGAAAAAGAGAATTGCAGTTAAATATTAAAAAATGGAAATTGGTTAAACATGAAAAGAGAAAAGAGAAGGAAATGAGCAAGGAAGTGGCTGACGAGGAAGCGTGGATCAGGAAAAAGAGAATTGCAGTTAAATATTAAAAAATGGAAATTGGTTAAACATGCAAAAAAAGAAAATAATCACATATAAAAGAAAATAATAAGATAGCGAGCGACAGACGGGAAAATGCAAAGAAGGAAAGAAAGAATGTAGTTAAATTAATATATACAGTTTACTATTAAAAAATGGAGATTGGTTATACATGAAAAAAGAAAATAGTCACATATATAGGAAAATAATAAGATAGCGAACGAGAGACGGGGATGCAAGGAAGGAAAGAAAGAATATAGTTAAATGAAGAAAAGGGAAAGAAGAAAACATTAAATAAACAAAACAAAAAATGAAGGGAAATTGGGAAACAGAGGGAATGAAGTGTGCTAGGAACTGGGAAACTAAGAAACACGAAGAAGGAAAGAAGGAAAATACAGGAAAAGAAGTATATTTGTGTGTGAGATAGAGATAGAGAGAAAGAGAACAGAGAAACGAGAAAAAAGGAAGAACAATGAAGAAAGGATTTTTTTTTTTACAGCACAGACAGCAACTTAAGGGCAACAAAAAGATGTAAAAAAAAAAAAAGCCTGCTAACTGTTGCTCTCATAGTGATAGATTTGTGAGATAGACAGAGATAGATTGAAAAAGTGAGCAGAGAAACGAAAAAAAAGGAAGAACAATTAAGAAAAGGAAAAAAAGTATATCTGGGAGTGTAAGATAGAGAGAGATAGAGAAAAGGAGACGAAAAAAAGAAGAAAATATTGAAAAAAGGAAAAAAAAGAAGTATATTTGTATGTGTGTGTGTGTGTGTGAGAGAGAGAGAGAGAGAGAGAGAGAGAGAGAGAGAGAGAGAGAGAGAGAGAGAGAGAGAGAGAGAGAGAGAGAGAGAGAGAAAGAAAATATAAAGAAAAGAAAAAAAAAGAGGTATATATAAGTGTGTGAGACAAAGAGAGAGAGAGAGAAAGAGAACAGAGAGACGAGAACAATGAAGAAAAAATGAAGAAAATTAAAAGAAGTATATATTTGTGTGTGAGATAGATAGACAGACAGACAGAAAGAGAAAGACAAACAGAGAAAGGAAAATTGAAGAAAAAATGAAGAAAATAAAAAAGAATATTGACAGACAGATAGAGAGAAAGACAGAGAAATGACAAGATGAAGAAAAAAGTGAAGAAAAGAAAAAAAGAATATAGAGACGACAGAGTGAAGAAAAAAATAAAGAAAAAGAAAAAGTATATAGATGGAAAGGCAACAGAGAAACAACGAAAAAAATGAAGGAAGAAATTATGAAAGAAAATCCTAATAGTTCAAATACCCGAGTCTCCCCTTGCAACACCTCCTTGGGGCAGCTCATTAGCCAATTAACAAGCACTGCCCACCTGCCTGCCACCTTACCTGCCCCCCTCCCCCCAGCCTAATGGACAGGTGAGGAGGTGCAGGGAAGACAGGTATGAGGAGGAGGAGGAAGAGGAGGAGCAGGAAGAGAAAGAAAAAGAAGAGTTAGGACAAGGAATGGAGGTGCAGGAGAAGGTAGAGAAAGTAGGAGAAAATGAAGAGGAAGAGGAAGAGGAAGAAGAGGAGGAAGAAGAGGGAGAAGAAAAAGAAGAATAAGAAGGAAAAGAGCAAAGAATGGAGAGAAAATCAGGTGAAGGAGAAGGAAAGGAAACGGAGGAGGAGGAAGAAGAAGAAAAAAAGAAGAAGAGGAGGAGGAGGAGGAGGAGGAGGAGGAAGAGGAACAAGAAAAAAGAAGTAGAAGAAAAAAAAGAGCAAGGAATGGAGAGAAAAACAGATAAAGGAGAAGGAAAGGAAGATGAGGAGGAGGAGGAAGAAGAGAAAAAGAAGAGAAGGAAGAGGAGAAAGAGGAACAAGAAAAAGAAGAAGGACAAAAAAGAGGAATGGAGGGAAAATCAGAAGGAGGAGGAGGAAATAAGAGGAACAAGAGGAAGAGGAAGAAGAGGAACGAAAGAAAGAATAAGAATAAAATATAGGAGGAAAGAACAGAGGAGGAGGAGGAGGAGGATTAAGAAGAGAAGGAAGACAAAGAAGAAACATTAATAAAAAGAGCAAACACAGAACCAGGAAGAAAAATGAAGAAAATAAGACAAGACGGAGAACAAAGGAAAGAAAGCAAGGAAGGAAGGAAGGGAGTGAAGGAGGAGGAAGGAGGAGGAAGGGAAGGGAGGGAAGGAGGAGGAAGGAGAAGGGAAGAGCAGGAATGAACGATATGGCATGACAGTTAAGCAAGAAGGCAAACACACACACACACACACACACACACACACACACACACACACACACCTGGTCAACCTCACCTGTCCAGTCTTAATGATAATGTTACCTGGACATACACCACCACCACCACCACCACCACCACCACCACCACCAGTCAGTCTCTCCCCCATCACCACCTCCATCACCACCACTACCATAACCTTACCTTCCACCTCCACCACCACCACCTCCACCTGCACCTCCACTAATGCATAACACAGATTTAGTTTCCCGTAATCATAGTTCACCTCCACGACCCGACACGCGAATTTCAGGTGAGAATACAGGTGTGTGTGTGTGTGTGCGTGTGTGTGTGTGTACAGGTGACACACACACATACATACATATACATACATATATAGACAGACAGACAGACAGGAGCCCACAAATTTGTCTCTCTGCTGTTGTGTAAATGTGTGCGCGCGTGTGTGTGTGTGTGTGTGTGTGTGTGTGTGTGTGTGTGTGTGTGTGTGTGTGTGTGTGTGTGTGTGTGTGTGTGTGTGTGTGTGTGTGTGTGTCCCCTTTCCCTCCCTTCCTTCCCTCTTTTCCCTTCCTTTTCATTTAACATATTTTCCCATTTTCCTTCTTAATTATCCTTACTTTCCTACTCTCCCTTCAAACATCACGGCCCTTCTGTTCTTTCTATCCTATTTCCTATCCATTATCTCCTTCCTATCCTTCTCCCTATCCTCCGTTATCTCTCTCCTCGTATTTACTTCCCTCTCTCTCCCTCTATTCGTTTATATTCTTACGACCTAACACTTCGATTGATCTTACATATATGAAGATTGGTAGATTGAGAGAGAGAGAGGGAGAGAGAGAAATGGATGGGTAGATACATTGATAGATAAATAAGTTTGGTAGATGTTTAGTTTCGATAAATAGATAGTCCGATGAATTAGACAGAAAAGTAGATAGTTAGATAGATAGATAAGTAGGTAGAAAAAGCAGTTAGATAAATAGATATAGATAGATAAATAGAAAGAGAGAGAGAGAGAGAGAGAGAGAGAGAGAGAGAGAGAGAGAGAGAGAGAGAGAGAGAGAGAGAGAGAGAGAGAGAGAGAGAGAGAGAGAGAGAGAGAGAGAGAGAGAGAGAGAGAGAGAGAGAGAGAGAGAGAGAGAGAGAGAGAGAGAGAGAGAGAGAGAGAGAAAATGGGGGGAGAGTTGAGAAAAAAAATAATAATGGGAAAAAAACACATGCAGGAATATAACACAAAGACAAGTTAAGAAAATAAGAAGAAAAAAAGAAAAATAATAAGTAAACACAGAGATAGGTTGATTGACAGACAGATAAAGATAAAGAAAAGGCCAAAGAAAGGAGGAGGAGGAGGAGGAGGGAAAGAGGAAGAGGAGGATAAGGAGGAGCTGGAGGAGAAAGAGAAAAGGAAGAATTAGGACAGCAAAAGAAATTGGGGTGCAGGAGAAGGTGAAGAAAGAAGAAAATGAAGAGGAAGAGGAAGAGGAAGAAGAGGGACAAGAAGAAGAAGAAAAAGAAGAAGAAGAAGAAAAAGAAAAAAGAGGAGTTTGTTATTTTGTTGCTTTCTTTTGTATCGTGCCCTTGAGCTGTCTCCCTTGCTATAAAAATAAATACATAAATAAAATTAACAATGGGGGTCTATCTTACCTGGTCTGCCGTCCTACCTGATAAAGAAATGGCCAAAGAAATGAGAGCTTGTATTACCTGGTCTGCCGTCCTACCTGATAAAGAAAAGGCCAAAGAAATGAGAGCTTGTATTTCTGTTGTTTTGTTTTGCTTAGTGGCCGTGAGCTGTCTCCCTTGCTGTAAAAAAATAAATAAAAAATAAATAAACTATGGGGTCTACCTCACCTGGTCTGCCGTCCTACCTGATAAAGAAATGGCCAAAAAAAATGACACCTTGTTCTTTTCTTGCTTCATTGCTTCGAGCCCATTAACTGTCTCCCTTGCTGTAAAAAAATAAATAAAGAATAAATAAACTATGGGGTCTACCTCACCTGGTCTGCCTTCCTACCTGATAAATATATGGCCAAAAAAAATGACACCTTGTTCTTTTCTTGCTTCATTGTTTCCATCCCTTTAACTGTCTCCCTTGCTATAAAAAAAATAAATAAAGAATAAATAAACTATGGGGGTCTACCTCACCTGGTCTGCCTTCCTACCTGATACATATATGGCCAAAAAAAATGACACCTTGCTCTTTTCTTGCTTCATTGCTTCGAGCCCATTAACTGTCTCCCTTGCTGTAAAAAAAATAAAAAATAATAAAATAAATAAATAAACTATGGGGTCTATCTCACCTGTCCGCTTACCACCTGTGATTAGATCCGAGTCACGTCTGTACACCTGGTTTTCGCACACCTGACACCGAGGTATTTTTGCACCTGGATAGCTTAATGTAGTGTTAAGGTGATGAATGACCGCCCGGGTACACCTGAAGGGGGCAGCCAGGTATGCTAATTGGCTGCTAACCTTACCTGGGCTGAAAGTGAATGGCAGGTTAGACACGCACGTACACACATACACATATACATACATACATACATGGATACAGACATAGAGACAAATATATAGATAGATAGACAGATAGACAGGACACACACACACACACACACACACACACACACACACACACACCGAGTCAAGCAATTCCATGAGTTGTGTTTAGAATTGTTCGTTTGCACGCGATCTCTCTCTTTTCTTGATCTTCCTTGCATTGTTTCCTTCCCTTACGTCAGACTTTTTCCTCCTCCTCATCTTCTTCTTCTTCTTCTTCCTCCTCCTCCTCCTCCTCCTCCTCCTCCTCCAGTTTTTCCCTCCATATTTCCCTCCATGGTCAATATTTCTCTCCCATGGGACTTTTTACTCTTCCCTACTCTCTCTCTCTCTCTCTCTCTCTCTCACTGTCTTCTTTTCCCCTTCTTCCTTTCTTCCTTTTATTTTTTACCATTTATTCCTCTTTATTTTCTTCTATTCTCCCTTTCCTCCTCCTCCTCCTCTTCCTCCTCCCCTTCTTCCTCATCCCGCAGTCATTTCTCTTCCTCTCT
>NC_066562.1:7497897-7502897 GCF_024679095.1 Eriocheir sinensis
CACACACACACACACACACACACACACACACACACACACCTTACCTTACCTAACCTAACCTAACTTAACCTAACGTAACCTTCCCAACCTAACCTAACCTTTCCTAACTAACACCAACCATACCTGAGCTCTCCTAACCTTCCCCAACCTCACCTAGCCCTCCTAACCTAACCTAACCTAACTTAACCTAACCTTCCCAACCTAACCTAACCTTCCCTAACTAACACCAACCATACCTGAGCTCTCCTAACCTTCCCCAACCTCACCTAGCCCTCCTAACCTAACCTAACCTAACCCAACCCCTCCACACACGCCTTCCCGTGATAGCGTAGCAATTTATGGACACCTGCGTCTTATAATTAGGCAAAGGCAACACACCTTTCTCCGCCCCGCCAACCTGTCCAACAGTTTAACAAGGAAATGCTCGCCCTCACCTGGTCCAAAAACAGGTGAGGGAAGACTCTGTGCTGATTGCCTTTCACTCTCACTGGGTTACCTGTCTGTGTTGTTGTTGTTGGTGGTGGTGGTGGTGGGGGGGGTGAAGGGGGGTGAGGGTTTATATGTGTGTGTGTGCGTGTGTGTGTGTGTGCGTGTGTCAAACCAGGACAGGTGTTTCGTGTACACAATTATTTTTCTCTCTACCTGGAGGGAAGACTAACAGGTAAGAAGGGAGAGGAGGAGGAAGGGAAGGAAGGAGAGAAAAGGGAGAGGAGGTAAAAATTAAGAGACGATACAGAGGAGAGAAAAAAGTGGAGGATTGGAGGAAAAGAGGTGAGGGAAGGGATGAGAGAGAGAGAGAGAGAGAGAGAGAGAGAGAGAGAGAGAGAGAGAGAGAGAGAGAGAGAGAGAGAGAGACGCAGTGAAAGATGACTAAACTCTCTCTCTTTTAACTATCGAAGGAGAGAGAAGAGAGGGAGAGAGAGGAAGGGAGAGAAGAGAGAAAAACGAAGAGGAGGAAAAAAACAACAACAATACGGTGAGAGTTGGAGGGAAAGAAATCCTCCTCCTCCTCCTCCTCCTCCTCCTCCTCTTCCTCCTCCTCCTCCTCCTCCATAGCGTGCCAATGATTATGTTTGATCTCCCTCCTTCCCTCCTCCCTTCCTCTCTCCCCCCCCTTCTCTCCCTTCCCTTATGCTCCCTTTCTCTCATTCTCTTCCTCATTTCCCTCTCTATAACTTCCTTCCTCTCCTCCCCTCCCTTTCTTATTCTCTCCCTCCCTCCCTCCTCCTCCTCCTCCGCCCCTCCCTTAACCTAAATAAACAAGCTATAATAATAATAATAATAATAATAATAATAATAATAATAATAATAATAATAATAATAATAATAGCATAAAATATTACATATATTCACTAAAAATTCTCTCTCTCTCTCTCTCTCTCTCTCTCTCTCTCTCTCTCTCTCTCCCAACGTGAAAACAATGTTATAATCATTTGTTAATTTTTCCTGATGGGAGGAGGAGGAAAAGGAGGAGGAGGAGGAAGAGGAGGAGGAGGAGGAGGAGGAGAAGAGAGGTGACACTGGATATATATGGGAGGTAAAAGAGGAATGGAGGAAAGACTAGTGGAGGAAAAAATGAAGAAGTATGGGAAGGGAGGGAGGGAGGGAGGGAGGGAAGGAGGGAAGAAGGAAGGGAGAGAAAGATAATAAAAGGGAGGAGATGAAAGGAGGGAGGAAAAAGGGACACAAACATACAAACAAACAAACATAGGCAGAGAAGAGAGAGAGAGAGAGAGAGAGAGAGAGAGAGAGAGAGAGAGAGAGAGATAATCAAGTTACTCAGTGATGTAATTGTAGTAGTGGTGGTGGTGGTGGTTGTGGTGGTGGTGGTGGTGGTGGTGGTTGTGGTGGTGGTGGTGGTGGAGGTAGTGTATTTTTCCCTCTTGTTCTGTACATAAAATCTTTCCTCCTTCTCCTCCTCCTCCTCCTCCTCCTCTTACTCCAATTTTTTTCTCTCCTTTGTATTACTTTTGTTCCCTCCATCTTCCTTCCTCCTCCTCCTCCTCCTCCTCCTCCTTTTCTCTCTCCACTTCCTCTGTCTCTCCTTTTCTTTCCTCTCCACTTTCTCTCTCTCTCTCTCTCTCTCTCTCTCTCTCTCTCTCTCTCTCTCGTGTGTGTCCGTGTGTAAAGGCGAGAGAAAACCGACACACACACACACACACACACACACACACACACACACACACACACACAGGTAAGTCAGGTAATAGCCAAGGGTAATTAAGCTAAGCCTCTTCATTAATCACATCGACCTCTATTTCTGTTGTCAATGAATCGAATGTTTCTGATCCGCCTCAACATAATATTAATGAGGCTTTTCTAATTAGCACAATACATAATTTTTGTTTATCTACGAGGAACTTTTTTATAGTAACATTAAGCCTTATTTGTCTATTGCGATCTTTCCACATATTTATATCGAACTTTTATTAGTAACATTAGCATTATTTTATTATTTCCTCGTTTTCTTTTAAATATCATGGCATTAGAACAGTATCATCCTCGCTAAATATACCTTTTTTTCTCTACATAAGCTTATTTCAGTGCAGTCCAATTTCCTCATGCAAGAGTCAACGATAATCTTCAGTCTTTCATCCCTTTCACCAGCATCATATTCGCATTCTGTCCAAATCCCTAATGCAAGAGTTAAGCGGTATTTTCAGTCTTTCATCCCTTTCACCTAATGCAAGAATTAAGCGGTATATCAGTCTTTCAACTTTCACCAGCATCATATTCGCATTCTGTCCAAATCCCTAATGCAAGAGTTAATCGGTATTTTCAATCTTTCAACCCTTTCACCAGGATTCTGTCCAACTCCCTAATGCAAGAATTAAGCGGAGTATTCAGTCTTTCATCACTTTCACCAGCATCATATTCGCATTCTGTCCAAATCCCTAATGCAAGAGTTAACCGGTATTTTCAATCTTTCAACCCTTTCACCAGGATTACATTCACATCCTGTCCAACTCCCTAATGCAAGAGTTAAGCGGAGTATTCAGTCTTTCATCACTTTCACCAGCATCATATTCGCATTCTGTCCAAATCCCTAATGCAAGAGTTAATCGGTATTTTCAATCTTTCAACCCTTTCACCAGGATTACATTCACATCCTGTCCAACTCCCTAATGCAAGAATTAAGCGGAGTATTCAGTCTTTCATCACTTTCACCAGCATCATATTCGCATTCTGTCCAAATCCCTAATGCAAGAGTTAACCGGTATTTTCAGTCTTTCATCCCTTTCACCAACTTTATATTCACATGCTGTCCAACTCCCTAATGCAAGAATTAAGCGGTATATTCAGTCTTTCATCCCTTTCACCAGTAAACAAATATTATATGTGCAAGACTTTCTACGCAATCTCATACCCAGGCTGTCCAACTCCCTGATGCAAAAGTTAATGCTGTCCAACTCCCTAATGCAAGAGTTAAGCGGAGTGTTCAGTCTTTCATTCTTTTAACTAGCAAATCAATCTTATAGACTTTCTACTCCGTCTCATATCCATGCTGTCCAACTCCCTAATGCAGAAGTTAATCAGAATCTTCAATCTTTCATCTGATAACTCGGAAACTAACATTAAAAAGGGCAGGACTTTATATTCAATCTTATAGCAATTCTGTCTCACTACCTAATGCAAGAATTAACCAGAATCTTCAATCTTTCATCTTTATAACTCGGAAACTAACATTAAAAACGGCAGGACTTTATATTCAATCTTATAGCAATTCTGTCTCACTACCTAATGCAAGAATTAACCAGAATCTTCAGTCCTTCATCAATATTCCTTCCGATGCGTAGTTTTTCTTACAGTGGTGAAGGTCATTCTCTCTCTCTCTCTCTCTCTCTCTCTCTCTCTCTCTCTCTCTCTCTCTCTCCTATCAGCGGCCTCATTTTCATCATATTTTTTAGTTAATGAAGGCGGAGAAAAAGATAATGGCAGTCTAAATGTATTATCTCCTTTCCTTCTTTCCTTCCTTTCCTTTATTATTTTTCTCCATTCTCCTTTACTTCCCTTTACGCCACTAAGGGAGAAAGGGAGAAAGGAATACGAATGAGGGAAAGAGGGAAGACAGGAAAAGAAAGGAGGAATAAAGGAAAGTGAAGAAAAAGGGAGTGTAGAAGAAGGGAGGAGAGGGAAATGTAGAAGATAGGGAGAAGGGAGGAATAGGAATAAGGGAGATAGGGAAGACGGAGAAGAAGGGAAGAATAAAGGAAAGTGAAGAAAAAGGGAGTGTAGAAGAAGGAAGGAGAGGGAAATGTAGAAGATAGGGAGAAGGGAGGAATAGGAATAAGGGAGAATAAGGAAGAAGGGAGAAGGCAAGGGAGGGAAAGAGTAAGTTACGTGTGTGTGTGTGTGTGTGTGTGTGTGTGTGTGTGTATTCATGACTGTCTCGTGTGTGCTCATTATCTCTCCTGTGTGCGTGTGACCATGTGCGTGTGTGCGTGTGTGCGTGGGCACGTGTGTGTGACGACTCAGTGTGTGTGAGCGAGTAAGGAAGCGTGACTGGACGTGTGTGTGTGTGTTTGTGTGTGTGTGTGTGTGTGTGTGTGTGTGTGTGTGTGTGTGTGTGTGTGCATGCCGGAAACGATGATAATAAAAAAATAGTAATAATAATAATAATAACAATAATAATAATAATAATAATAATAATAATAATAATAATAATAATAATAATAATAATAATAATAATAATAACTCAATTACGTGAACCTAAAAATATAATAAAAAAATCAATGAAGGAAAGAAAATAAACAAACAAAAAAACATTACTATCATTCTCTCTCTCTCTCTCTCTCTCTCTCTCTCTCTCTCTCTCTCTCTCTCTCTCTCTCTCTCTCTATTTGTCGCAAGGTGAGTTGGAAAGTTACATCAGGTGAAGATGAGAGGGGGGGAGGGAGGAGGAAGGAGAGAAAGAGGGAGGGAGGGAAGGAGGAAGGGAGAGAGGAGGAGGGGAGAGAGGGGGAGAGGGAGAGAGGTAAGGTGAGGAAAGGCAGGTATAG
>NC_066562.1:7505397-7567897 GCF_024679095.1 Eriocheir sinensis
GAACGGCGTTGAAGAAAAAAAAATCTCCCAACTCACTGGACAAAACTCATTTTTTCCTCACAAAAGTTAACCTGGACAGAACATACTCTCTCAGGTACACAGGCGGACAGGTAAGTGGACAGGTAAGCAGGTAGGTAGGAAGGTAATCTGCTTCTGCCGTTACCTTAGTCCTGTCCCCTTCCGTGTGACGTTGATTAAATACCCACAAAAATTTACCTGGGCTGAATTAAGTGTCTCAGGTAAGTGGACAGGTAGACTGGAAGGTAATCTCTCTCGCCCGTTACCTTATTCCTTTTCCTTTCTATATGCCGAACAAGAGCATGAAATAACAGTCACCAAACGGGAGTGTCTGTGATTTGGTTCTGTAGCATGGCAGTTCTATTCAGTCGGTTCTGTTCGCGGTTCTTTTTTCAGTTCTTAGGTTCTAGACATCGAATGGGTATACCAGTGTGTGAGAGAGATTGGTGGCGTGTCGGTTCTCCTCAATCGGTTCTATTAGCGGTTCTTTTTTCAGCTCAGGTTCAAGGGATGGAGTGGGTATAAAAGTGTGTGAGAGAGTTCTGTCGCGCGTTAGTTCTGTTCACGCTTGGTTCTGTGAGTGGTTCTAATTTCTCTCAGTCCTGTTAGGTTCTAGACATCAATTGGGTATAAATGCGTGAGAGTTCTGTCGCTCGTTAGTTCTGTCCACGCTTGGTTCTGTGAGTGGTTCTAATTTCTCTGTCCTGTTAGGTTCTAGACATCAAAAGGGTTCAATTATGTGTGAAGAGTCCTGGCGCTTGTTAGTTCTGCTCACTCTCGGTTCTCTTCGCGGTTCTCTTTCAGTTCTGTTTGGTTCTAGGGATGAAACGGGTAGAAAAGTGTGTGAGATAGTTCTATACCGCGTTAGTTCTTCTCAGTCTCGGTTCTATCCCATTCACAACCGGTTCTTTCTTCGGCCACTCGTATTTGAAAAGGTTCTTGCGTTCTCGAATTCCACGTTGCTCAAGTTCTACCCAGTTCCACACGAGCGGTTCTTATCAGTCTTCATGCTAATTGACAGGTTCTGATATGAGTGCTGAGTCAAGTTCTGTGGGTAGAAGGTTCTGTTTTCAAGTTTAATTTTTGCACTCAATCCTGCACACCCAAAAACGGTTCTTATGAGTTCTTTAGTTGAGGGATAGGTTCTGACGTGAGTTCTAAGTCCCATCAAGTTCTGTAAATAGGAGGTTCTAGTTTTTAGTTTGTTATTTTCTACTTAAATCCTGAGCACACAAAAACGGTTCTAATCGGTTCTTATATTTAGGGATAAGTTCTGAAGCGTTCATCTGGTTCTGAAGGAGGATCATTTTTTCGGTACAGGTTCTTAATCCTACACAAGCGGTTCTAATCGGAGTTCTCAGTACGACGAATAGGTTCTGATGTAGCTAAATTCCCCCTGGTTCTATAGGTTCTTTTTTAGTCCAAGTTCACAGCTCAGGGTTCTCCGATGTTCCAGTCCTACCTAGTCCAACACCAACGGTTCTTATTAGTCCTTAGGAGATATAGGAACTGGAGTGTCTATGTTCACCTGGTTCTACTGAAGGTTCTATTTGTTAGCTAGTTATATAAATCGTGTGCTGGGATGCTGAGGAGAGCGGGAGATGAGACTATGAGAGAAGATGCGTAGGGAAGCTGGGGAAAGATGGGGAGGACTTGGAACAGTGTGGGGAATGCATAGAGAGGCCGGGGAAAGCTGGGATGCCTCGGGGGAATATGGAAAACCTGGGGAAGGGATTTTAACGGAATGAAGGGATGTACAGAGGCTGGGGAAAGCTGGGGATGAGGCTGTTTGTGAAGATGTGCAGGGATGAAAGGGAGAGATGGGGATGACTTCAGGATGTCTGTGAGGATGCGAAGATGCTGGGAAGACTTGGGGATAATTTGGGATAGAGTACAGAGATGCAGGGAGGCTGGGGAAAGATGGGGAGGACTTGGGACAGTATGGGAATGTGTGGGGAAGCAGAGAGAATATAATAGAGACGCTGGGAGACTGGGGAAAACTGGGGATGACTTGGGATTGCAATGGAGAGAGGAGAGGAGAGTGGGGAAAACTGGGGAGGTGGCGTGAGGGGATGTGGGAGGAGGTAGAGGTAATTCACGTCAGAGTTATGAGATGAAGAGAGGCTGGGAAAGTCTGAGATCACGTGGGACGGTGTTGGAATGTACAGGGATGCTGGGGAGGGACAGGTTGACTCGGAGCAGTGTGAGAGGTAGGAGATGACTTGAGGATGCTGGGGAGGGATGTGAATGACTTGAGAATGTGATAGAGAGATGCAGGGAGGCTGGTGAGAGGTAGGTTGACTCGGAGCAGTGTGAGAGGTAGGAGATGACTTGAGGATGCTGGGGAGGGATGTGAATGACTTGAGAATGTGATAGAGAGATGCAGGGAGGCTGGTGAGACAGGTGAGGTTGACAGGGATGCTGGGGAGGTAGGGATGCTTTGAGACAGATGACTTGAGGATGCTGGGGAGGGATGTGAATGACTTGAGAATGTGATAGAGAGATGCAGGGAGGCTGGTGAGAGATAGGATGACTCGAAGCAGTGTGGAGATGTGGGAGATGACTTGAGGTTGTGTGTGTAGAGATGAAAGGATGCTGGGGAGATTCGGGGATGCTTTGAGACAGAATGAGGATGTGTAGGGATGCTGGGGAGATTCGGGGATGACTTAGAACAGAGTGGGGAGAATACAGGAAGGCTGGGGAGAGATGGGATGACTTAGAACAGAGTGGGAAGGATACAGGAAGGCTGGGGAGAGATGGGATGACTTAGAACAGAGTAGGGAGGATACAGGAGGCTGGGGAGAGATGGAGATGACTTAGAACAGAGTAGGGAGGATACAGGAGGCTGGGGAGAGATGGAGATGACTTAGAACAGAGTAGGGAGGATACAGGAGGCTGGGGAGAGTATGGGATGGCTTAGAACAGAGTAGGGAGGATACAGGAGGCTGGGGAGAGTATGGGATGGCTTAGAACAGAGTAGGGAGGATACAGGAGGCTGGGGAGAGTATGGGATGGCTTAGAACAGAGTGGGGAGGATACAGGAGGCTGGGGAGAGTATGGGATGGCTTAGAACAGAGTAGGGAGGATACAGGGAGGCTGGGGAGAGATGGAGATGACTTAGAACAGAGTAGGGAGAATACAGGAAGGCTGGGGAGAGATGGAGATGACTTAGAACAGAGTGGGGAGGATACAGGAGGCTGGGGAGAGATAGGGATGACTTAGAACAGAGTGGGGAGGATACAGGGAGGCTGGGGAGAGATGGGATGACTTAGAACAGAGTAGGGAGGATACAGGGAGGCTGGGGAGAGATGGGATGACTTAGAACAGAGTGGGGAGGATACAGGGAGGCTGGGGAGAGATGGGGATGACTTAGAACAGAGTGGGGAGGATACAGGAGGCTGGGGAGAGTATGGGATGACTTAGAACAGAGTGGGGAGGATACAGGAGGCTGGGGAGAGATGGGATGACTTAGAACAGAGTGGGGAGGATACAGGAGGCTGGGGAGAGATGGAGATGACTTAGAACAGAGTGGGGAGGATACAGGGAGGCTGGGGAGAGTATGGGATGACTTAGAACAGAGTGGGGAGGATACAGGAGGCTGAGGAGAGATGGGATGACTTAGAACAGAGTGGGGAGGATACAGGAGGCTGGGGAGAGTATGGGATGACTTAGAACAGAGTGTGGGAGGATACAGGGAGGCTGGGGAGAGTATGGGATGACTTAGAACAGAGTGGGGAGGATACAGGGAGGCTGGGGAGAGTATGGGATGACTTAGAACAGAGTGGGGAGGATACAGGGAGGCTGGGGAGAGATGGGATGACTTAGAACAGAGTGGGGAGGATACAGGAGGCTGGGGAGAGATGGGATGACTTAGAACAGAGTGGGGAGGATACAGGAGGCTGGGGAGAGATGGGATGACTTAGAACAGAGTGGGGAGGATACAGGGAGGCTGGGGAGAGATGGGATGACTTAGAACAGAGTGTGGGAGGATACAGGAGGCTGGGGAGAGTATGGGATGACTTAGAACAGAGTGGGGAGGATACAGGGAGGCTGGGGAGAGATGGGATGACTTAGAACAGAGTGGGGAGGATACAGGGAGGCTGGGGAGAGTAGGGGAGTTTAATTATAGCCATAGGTAGATTCAAGAGCTTACAAAAGGGTTAGGTAAATGGTTAAGAACGTTTGGATATTAAATTAAGGGATAAAAACGTTCTTACTGACATGAGGGCTTAGAAAAAAAAGAGCTGGGGTTTGATGAAGGGGTTTAGTTAGAGGGATAAGGAGATTCGAGAGTTTACAAAGAGGTTCAGAAGCTGCATAAGAGAGTTGGATCTTTATATTAAAAGCGAAAACGGATTTAAAAAAGAAGAGGATTTATAAAAAGAACATATATCAATTTTGGGTTTAAGGAAGGAATAAAAATAGGATTTCTTATAAGGGTTCTGAGCTTGAGTTTGTGGGTTTCAATACTGTTAGAAGGGACGAGCGTGTCTGTGCGAGCGTGCGTGTGTGTGCGTGCGTGCATGCGTGCGTCAGGTGAGTGCGGGGGCGTGATTCACCTGTCTTCGGGGCCTCAGGGAGAGTGTCCAGGTGTGACCCTTACCTGTCATCACGTGTGTGTGTGTGTGTGTGTGTGTGTGTGTGTGTGTGTGTGTGTGTGTGTGTGTGTGGGCACCGATTCTTGGGTCAGTTTCAAGTTATTTCCTTTCTTTTATGTTTCTCTTTCTTCTTTTCGTTCGTGTTTATCTCATTTATTTTCTTCTTTTCTTTTCTTTTTTTGTCTTTTTCTGTCTTGATTTACAACTAGTCTGTCTCTCTTTCTGTGTCTGTCTGTTCCACGGATGAGACAATTCCACACACATTCACGGAGTCTCTTTTTCTCTCCTTTCTCTCTCCTTCTATATTATCTCTCCTCTTCCTCCTCCGTTCATCCCTCCTCTCTTATCCCTCACTATCCTTCCTTTCTCTCTCTTATCCTTCTGTGGGGATGAAGAAGAGGAAGAGAAAGAGATAGAAGAAATGAGAGTGAATGGGAGACAGTATCGTAGTCCTCTCTCTCTTATCTTTCTTATCCTATCTCTCCTCTTCCTTTATTCCTTCCTTTTTATGTCTCTTATCTTTCCTTATCCTTCCCTTCGAGAGGAGACGAGAGGGGGGAGAGAAATAACAGGAGGTAGTGAATGGGATATACAGGCTAATTTCACCTGTCTTCTCCCTCTAGATAGCCGGGAAGGAGAGAGAGAGACAACAGGAGGTACTGACAGGCTGATTTCACCTGTCTTCTCCCTCTAGATAGCCGGGAAGGAGAGAGAGAGACAACAGGAGGTACTGACAGGCTGATTTCACCTGTCTTCACCCTCTAGATAGCCGGGAAGGAGAGAGAGAGACAACAGGAGGTACTGACAGGCTGATTTCACCTGTCTTTCTCTCCTTCTAGATAGCCGGGAAGGAGAGAGAGAGAGACACCAGGAGGTACTGACAGGCTGATTTCACCTGTCTTCACCCTCTAGATAGCCGGGAAGGAGAGAGAGAGACAACAGGAGGTAGTGACAGGCTGATTTCACCTGTCTTCTCCCTCTAGATAGCCGGGAAGGAGAGAGAGAGACAACAGGAGGTACTGACAGGCTGATTTCACCTGTCTTCTCCCTCTAGATAGCCGGGAAGGAGAGAGAGACAACAGGAGGTAGTGACAGGATGATTTCACCTGTCTTCTCCCTCTAGACAGCTGGGAAGGAGAGAGAGAGAGACACCAGGAGGTACTGACAGGCTGATTTCACCTGTCTTCACCCTCTAGATAGCCGGGAAGGAGGGAGAGAGACAACAGGAGGTAGTGACAGGATGATTTCACCTGTCTTCTCCCTCTAGATAGCCGGGAAGGAGAGAGAGAGACAACAGGAGGTACTGACAGGCTGATTTCACCTGTCTTCCTCTCCCTCTAGATAGCCGGGAAGGAGGGAGAGAGAGGCAGGCGTGGCGGGGGAGAGGCGTGAGAGACGGCGTTAGTGTGCGTGTGTGTCGTTGCAGTCACCGCCACCACCGCCGCCGCCGCCACACTCAACTCAGGTCTAATGATCACTGAAGCGCGGGTGAGGGAGGGCTGCCTCACCTGGTTGGTCCTCTGATCGTCGCCCCGCCCACTGCTCCACCCCACGGCACCCCTGGCCAGTCTGATCGCACGACACCCCGCCCACTGCTACCTACGCCCATTCAGACTCACCTACACGCCCGCTACATCGACGTACACGCTCATTGATCTCATTTTATGCACCCGAATATGATCTGTATACTTTTACTTAACTTTGCTACACTAACCTATCAAACACTTTTTTTCCACCTATCTCTGTTTACCTGTCTACCTTAACCTCACCACACACACACACACACACACACACACACACACACCTATCAAACACTTTTTTTTTTTCCACCTATCTCTGTTTACCTGTCTACCTTAACCTCACCACACACACACACACACACACCTATCAAACACTTTTTTTTTTTCCACCTATCTCTGTTTACCTGTCTACCTTAACCTCACCACACACACACACACACACACACACCTATCAAACACTTTTTTTTTTCCACCTATCTCTGTTTACCTGTCTATCTTAACCTCTCACACACACACACACACACACACACAGCAACTGACACCCAGATCCACATTCCCTTAACACATTTTATACACGCAAATCTAACACAAACCACCTTTTTTTTCATCTAATTGTATACTACCATCCACATTCCCTTACACCCACCCACATACAGCCCACCCGTACCCACCTATATCTGTTTTTCATCCCATATCTGTTAATTACACTTTTTACCTGTATATTTGAGTTACCTGGGCTACTACTTACAACTTACCTACACCCACTCACACCCACCCAAATACTGCCATACACTAAGCTCCTAAAGATCCCTAAACTTAAATCTTAACCCAAAAATCACATACACTTAATTTGCACGTGTGTATTTGGGTTACCTGGGCCATCCACACCCACCCACACCCACCCTGACCACCCCGCCCCCCCTTACACCCCACCACACACACAAATTAACACTGACACAGAAGGGAGAGAGAGAGAGAGAGGTAGAAATTGACCTCTCTTTTGGCTATACTCTTTACTTATATCTTTTATAGGAGCGGCGAGTAGCGAGCTTTTTTTTTTTTTTTTTACTCTTTTTGTTGCCCTTGAGCCGTGACCTTTGATGCAAAAAAAAAATCTCTTTCACGGAGTTAATTAATTTTTCACCTCTACACCCACCCACACCAACCCACCCCCACACTCACCTACACTCAATATACCCCGTTTCCCCACCGCCCATCCCCTACCTGCCTCATCTCCCGGCCCGTACCTGTGTTAATCTCCCTCAACGCTCTTCTTTGTAAGCCCCGCCTTTTCGAGCAAGCCACGCCTCCTCCTTCCTCTCCTCCTCCTCCTCCTCTTCCTCCTCTCCCAGATGAGTGGAAGGATGCGTGACGTGAGGATTGGTTGTCACTCCTCCTCCTCCTCCTCCTCCTCTGGGTTGTCAGGGTACGAGTGTGTTGGTCTGCCTTCCTCCTCCTCCTCCTCAACAGTGCCTATAGAAACCAGACGAGTGAATAGTGCCGTGAATCCGCCTAGGTCAAAAGGGCTGATACTTTGTTGTAATGGGAGTAAACTGAACGTACGCTCCGAGAGGCTTTGATGTGATTTGCGGGAATGAAGTAACAGTGTGACAGGCGAGCAGATCAAATCACTAGAGCAGGCAACCTCGTAATGAGCCATGTCTTCCTCCTGCCTGCCTTTCCATGCTTCTATACGTTTTTTTCTCTCCTCTTTTTCTTCTTTATCTTAATTTCTCCTGTTTCTCCTCCATTTCAAATCACTAGAGCGGGCAACCTCGTAATGAGCCAAAAGTCTTCCTCCTGCCTGCCTTTCCATGCTTCCATACTGCTTTTTTTCTCCACTTTTTTTCTTCCTTATCTTAATTTCTCGTTTCTCTGATCCTCTTTTTCTCCTCCATTTCAAATCACTAGAGCGGGCAACCTCGTAATGAGCCAAAAGTCTTTCTGTTGCCTGCCTTTCCATGCTTCCATACTCTTTTTTTTCTCCATATTTTATTCCTTATCTCAGTTCCTCGTTTTTCTGATCCTCTTTTTCTCCTCCATCTCAAATCACTAGACCGGGCAACCTCGTAATAAGCCATAAGTCTTTCTGTTGCCTGCCTTTCCATGCTTCCATACTTCTTTTTCTCCTTTCTCCTTTTCTTTTTCTCCACTTTTTCTTCCTTATCTTAATTCCTCCTCCTTTTACATTCCTCGTTTCTCTTATCCTCTTTCTCTTCTCTTCTTTTCCTCCACTTCTTCTTCCTTATCTTAATTCCTCCTCCTTTTACATTCCTCGTTTCTCTTATCCTCTTTTTCTTCTCCTCTTCTTTTTCTCCACTTCTTCCTTATCTTAATTCCCCCTCTTCTAACATTCCTCGTTTCTCTTATCCTCTTTTTCTTCTCCTCTTCTTCTTCCTTATCTTAATTCCCCCTCTTCTAACATTCCTCGTTTTTCTGATCCTCTTTTTTTCTCCTCCTCCTCCTCTTCCTCTTCCTCCGCCTCCATCACTATACTCTTCACTCCTCCCAAAGCTTTAACTATATCAATTCCCCTCCTCCTCCTCCTCCTCCTCCTCCTCCTTCTTCTTCTCTCCCATTTGTTTTATTTTAATCCACCCTGTACATTTGGTTCCCTCCTCCTCCTCCTCTTCATACCATCGTTCTCTCCCCTCCTTTATCCTTTTTAATTTCCTCTTTATCTTATTTTCTCCATTCCCTTTCTCTTTCTCTTCCCATTACTTAGCTTTATATACCTCCTCCTCCTCCTTCTGTCCTCTTCCTCCTCCTCCTCCTCCATTTATTCTAATCCTGGCACTAACCTTGCTCTTTCCTCTCCTTCTCTCAGTCTCTTCTTCTCCTTCTTCTTCGTCTTCTTCATTTCTTTTCCTTTACACACAATTTTAACAACTGAAAAGAGTAGAAATAAATGTCAGTAGTAGTAGTAGTAGTAGTAGTAGTAGTAGTAGCAGAATAACATATACAAGGGAATAGGTATTAAACATATTGGTTCAAGTATAGAAAATTGGGACACAAAGTATAAGAAATTCAGCATATGGTATTTGGAATGCATTAGGTATAGATATTTACATCCAAGGTGTTGTATAAGGTATAGGGCGTCACCCATCACTCACCAGGCAAACACAGGTAAGGAGAGGCGGTGAGGCGGTGACAGGCAGGTGTGAAGTTGGTCCCTCGCTGTCCCGCGGCGCACCTGTGACTTTGTACTCACCTGGAATAAAGGAAAATGTTGTAGTAGTAGTAGCAGTATTAGTAGTATTAGTATTAGTAGTAGTAGTAGTAGAAATGGTGGTGGTGATGGTGGTGGTAGCAACAGTTGTATACCAAGAATATAAATTATATAAATTTAAAAGTAGTAAAATGAATAAAAATATAATACAACTTACCCTTACCGAAGAGCAGAGGATGCACCAGGAGTGGTCATCGTAGCGGTAGTTGTAGTAGTAGAAGTGTACACACACACACACACACACACACACACACACACACACACACACACACACACACACCACTTCCTGTTGGAAGAAAAAAATTCAAATATATTCCTAATGACATTGATATAGCTTGTCTCATTAATTTGCTTTCTTCTTATTAATCTTAACGTTGAAAATAATAATTTTTCTGGGGGAAGTACGTTAAGATAACTGAGATTAAAGAAAAAGAAATGCAAATGGAGGCCGTCAAATAAGTTCACGTCTGCCTAAGTCACACAACAGAAGAGCAGCACAAGAGCCTCCATACACTATAAAGCACTTGCCTGCGCCGCCCACCGCCCGGCCGCAAAACGACCCACCACTCACCATGCACTCGTTAGCCGGTAACAGGCAGCAGAGCACCACTGGCAGCACATAGCATCGAGGGCCTCCAAAAAGCATCGCAGCGGGTCGGGGGTTTTGGAAAAGGCTTACAATACAACACGGCTGCCATGCAGAGAGGTGCTGGAGAGCTCGGAAGAATGTTGAGGCGTGGTGCGGCAGCTCGTGCTTGGGTGGTAGCAGAGAGGCGCGCGGCAAGCCCCGCGGAGGCACGCTCCACGACACACAGCACGGCTAATAAGCGGCAGACTGTGTCCTGCTGACGTATAGCTGTGGAGGCTGTTTGTGTGCACCAAGGGTCGTGTTCCAGCAGTCACTGACGAAGCACTGTATTACAAGGATAACAGCCGTGGCAGACAATCGCCTGCATGGCTGCCTCGTGGAATCAGGGACTGACTGACCCCCAAAAGCTTAGCAGGTTGTTGCGTAACGCATTCTTACACTTATCACGTAGAGAAAACGGCTTCTGAACTGCAATGGCGACAGGCGGTGGTCTAACCCCAACCCAGCCCGTGATAACGCCATCCTCGGGGCTGCGGCACGCCCGCCCTGAGGCAGCACACGCCCGCCCTGAGGCAGCACACGCCCGCCCTGAGGCAGCACACGCCCGCCCTGAGGCAGCACACGCACGCACACTCGCCGCTCGCGCAGCCTCGCCTCGGCGCTGCCTGGGGCTCGTGAGTCGAAGCCTCGCCCGCAGCTCGAGGCCACTCGGCTCACTGCTATCACCAAAAGAATTCTCCGAGCTATGTGAGCAAGCGAGAAAAGTAATGATGATGCAAATATCTCGGCAGCACAGCGAGGCCTCCACGCTGCCTGCAGGACGCTCAGGGCAGTCTATTCTCATGCAGACGCTTCAACCTCTAATGTCAACTATTTCCAAAGGCCAATAAGGAGTTCAATCGAGTTCGCATGAGTGTTTTTTCTAGGTTCATGGTACAGTAGAATGGTCAAACCACCTCCAGGGTAAAAACCAAGCCCTGGAAATGCCCACAACTCCTACGATAGCCTTGCTAAACGTGTGTCCTTGGGTGCCGAAATGTTTAAGAATACGGTCTTCAGAGCCCCGCAGGGAAGGCGTGTGAGGTAACGAGTCGAATGGCGATGACGAGTCACGGGGTCACTCCACTCGCCCGCACGGACAACCCTCCACGCAGGATCATAGGATTTGATCGTGATGGCGGGTCGGCGAGTAACGAGTGCTGGGCTGCGTGACCCACCGCATGAAACACCTAATTATTCATTTTTATTTCTTTATTTTTACATCGTACATCGTGCAATTAAATACAAGTATGTCGGTGAGCGGGAAACGGTCCGCCGCTGGGGCTAGATGCTTTTATTAATACTAGCCTAGTTACAACATCCTCTTGGCCGGACCATTGCTGTAGCGGCCTTGTCTTGACCTGGAGATGCATCCTTCACTCTACAATAAAAAAACGAACAAAGAAAATGAATAAGGAAAAGATAACAATTAAGAAAAAATGAATCAGGAGGAAAAAAAGGAAGAAAAAATGCAAAAAAAATGAATAGGAATAAGAATATATGAGTAAGTAATAAATGAATAAGGAGAAAAAATGAACAAGAAAAATGCAAAAAAAAAAAATGAATAAGAAAAAGATATCATAATAATTAAAAAAAAAATGATTCGGGAGGAAAAAAAGGAAGAAATAAGAAAAGAAAAAATGAATAGGAATAAGAACATATGAATAAGTAATAAAATGAATGATAAAAAATGAACAAGAAAAATGCAAAAAAAAAAATGAATAAGAAAAAGATAATAATTAAAAAAAAATTATTCGGGAGGAAAAAAAGGAAGAAAAAAGAAAAGAAAAAATGAATAGGAATAAGAACATATGAATAAGTAATAAAATGAATGATAAAAAATGAACAAGAAAAATGCAAAAAAAAAATGAATAAGAAAAAGATAATTAAAAAAAAATGATTCGGGAGGAAAGAAGGAAGAAAAAAGAAAAGAAAAAATGAATAGGAATAAGAACATATGAATAAGTAATAAAATGAATGATAAAAAATGAACAAGAAAAAATGCAAAAAAAAAATGAATAAGAAAAAGATAATAATTAAAAAAAAATGATTCGGGAGGAAAAAAAGGAAGAAAAAAGAAAAGAAAAAATGAATAGGAATAAGAACATATGAATAAGTAATAAAATGAATAAGGAGAAAAAATGAACAAGAAAAAAATGAAAAAAAAAATGAATAAGAAAAAGATAATAATTAAAAAAAATGAATCGGGAGGAAAAAAAGGAAGAAAAAAGAAAAGAAAAAATGAATAGGAATAAGAACATATGAATAAGTAATAAAATGAATGATAAAAAATGAACAAGAAAAAATGCAAAAAAAAAAAAAAAAATTCCATCGGCGAACGACCTGCACCAGCCTGTCATTCCCTATAAACATCAAAACATCGCCTCCAAACAAACATTTCACCTTACATAGCTAACATCCACCGTCCCTGCACACGCCAACACATATGTGGGTGAAAACAAACTCTTAGATGATAAAAACTGTCTTACCAGCAGGAGCGACGAACATACATCCTTCCCCCTTCAGGCACCGCGGGTCTCTGAGGTTCAACGTTGCCAGATTGTCGTACTCAGCCTCCCATGTTTGCCAATTTCCAACCCCAAAACTGCCTCCTCGACCCCAATAACTGCCTTCATATATAGTTACCGTTAAAATGGTTAATTGTTGGTGTTTTTTTGGCGATAGCTATGGCTCAGAAACCGGTAAATACGAGGCTCTGAGTACGATAATCTGGCAACGGTGCTGAGGTTGCTCGCTGATGTGAGGGGTCAAGAGGATAAAAGAAACGCCGGGGTCATTAATGGTTCTAAGGGTCATAATAATAAGCAAATCTATATCTAAAGATCATAATAAGCAAATAATAAAATAATAATGATAGTGAATGTATATAATTTTCTGCGGTTTTGACCTCTAATGAGCGTTGTTTGTGGGTACATTATGACCCTGGTGACCCATCGTCGGTTCTGAAGGTCAAATTACTGTTGAAACTACGATAACAGATACAAAAATAAAGGAAAATGGAGAATGTGTAGTTTTTTTTTTATTGTTTTTCAGCTTTCTGTTTATAGGTGATGCCCAAGTATACCCTTTCCCTCCTTCTCCCTCCCCCCTCCAGTTATCAGGACCCACCATCACCACCTGCCAAATTACTCCTCAAACTAAATAATTAATAAAGAAATAAAGAAAATGATGAAGATGTATAGGTAGTTTTCCAATGCTTTCCACCTTTGTTTGTTTATAGGTAATGCCCAGGTACCTTTCCCCCCCCCCAACCCCCCTCCAGTTATCAGGACCTACCATCTCCACCTGCCAAATTACTCTTCAAACTAAATAATTAATAGAGAAACACAGAGAATGATGAAGATATATATTTTTGCAATGCTTTCCATCTTCCTGTTTGTATATAGGTAATGCCTAGGTACCCTTTCTCTCCCCCTCCCCCCCCCCCCTCCAGTTATCAGGACCTACCATCTCCACCTGGCAAATTACTCCTGAAACTAAATAATTAATAAAGAAATAAAGTAAATGATTAAGATATATGATTAAAAAAAAGACAGAGAAGTAGATGGAGAGATAGAAGATAGAAGGAAAAATAGAAGATAAAAAGATAGAAAATAGATTAAAAAAAGGAAGACCACGGAATATGAAAATAGAAGATAGATTAAAGAGAAGATAGATAAAAAGATAGAAAATAGATTAAAAAAAGGAAGACCGCGGTAGATGAAAAAAAATAGAAGATAGAATAAAAAAGATAGAAAATAGATTAAAAAAGATAGAAAATAGAATAAAAAAATTGAAAATAGAATAAAAAAAATAGAAAATAGATTAAAAAAACGGACGACAGAGCAGTAGATGAAAAAAAGATAGAAGACTGATTGAAAATATAAAAGATAGACAGAAAATAGATTAAAAAAGTTGAAAGATCACATCAGATAAAGAAACTATAATCTATAAGAGTAATGTATTGGCTAAGCAAACCAAACAGAGCATAAAATTTCTTTATTAACATACTTAAATCATACCTTAAAACTGTCAATAGTATGTCATCCTGTCTCGACGAACCCTGCTCTCTCTCTCTCTCTCTCTCTGACTACTATATGACAATCAAGTTTAATAATGATAATAATAATAATAATAATAATAATGATAACAATAATAGAAATCAAATAAACAACAGGAATACTAAATAAATAGGGTTAAAAATATCTATTGCTAATGTTGGCGGTTAACACACACACACACACACACACACACACACACACACACACACACACACAGAAAAAAAAGGAGAGAGAGAGAGAGAGAGCGAGCAACCCACCCCAATCACCACCAAATCACCAAAAAATAAAAACACCAACACCAGCCAGCTTTCACCTCCACACACACACACACACACACACACATACACACGCATACACACGCACAAACACCCACCCCCCATAGGTCCGTAATTGCACTGGGGGGGGAGGGGGGGGCAGCGTGGAGCGAGCGAGTGGTGTCCGTTCATCACCACTATGTCACCACCGATATCGTCTTTTTCGTCACCATTTTCCGTCACCACCAACACCACTGAATATGATGATGGTAGTGGTGGTGGTGGTGTGGTGAGCGTTTTTTCTTTTTTCTGTTTTATTGGAGGGATGGAAAAGGAGGAGGAAGGGGATGGAGAGAAGGAAGAGGAGGGGTAGAAGGCAAAGGAAGGAGGAACGGAGAGAAGTTACATAGAGGAGAGGGAAAGTGAAAAGGAAGGAAGGGAGGAAGAGAGGGTGGAAGAAGAGAAGTAAGGAAAGACATGATAGGAAGGAGGAATGGAGAAAAGGAAGAAAAATGGAGAGAAATCTATAGAGGAAGAGGGAAGAATAGAGGAGGAAGAGGAAAGGGAGAGGAAGGAGAGAAATCTATATAGAGAGAAGGACGAGGAAGGAAGGAGAGGAAAGAATAGATGAGGTAATGGAGGGAAGGAGAAGAGGAAAATGAAGAAAAATGGAGAGAAATCTATAGAAAGGAGAGGAGATAAGGGAAGGAAGGAAGGGAGAGGAAAGAACAGAAGAAGGAAAAAGGAGAGAAATGTAAGAGAAAGGAAGGGAGATTTAAGAATAGAGGAGGTAGAGGAAGAAGGGAGAAGAGGAAAGGGGAGAGGAAAGGAATAGAACATAGCAAAATCAATGAATCAGGAACTTAACTAATGAAGGAATGTACACGATGAATGAAGGAAAAAAAGAAAAGAGAAAGAAAATAATAACAATAATCAATGTGAACGGTCTTGATTATAAGAGACAAAGAACCAGAGCCACAATAAAAAAAAAATTAAAAAAAAATAAAAAAAAAAATGTGACTCGGAAAAATTAACCATAGAAGGGAAATAAAAGCGATAAATGATATAAAAAAAAAAAGATAATTGAAAGACGGAGGACGGATGATTGCGTATAATAATAATCGTAATAATAGGAGTAATTTGTGATAATCGTACTAATAATAAATTCTAATAAGGAAGGATGGAGGGAGACGGAGATGACGAGGCAAAATAAATAATAATCGTAATAATTTGAGATGTAACTTAGAGGGAAATAATTAAAGGACGGGTTAATCAATCATCATAATCATCTTTTTTTTGTCCGTTTTCTTTTTCTATCCATCAATTATCGTCATCATCGAGCGTTTCAGCGACGGAAAGCTTTGGACTTGAACGGAAATTGTGATGAAAAGACTTAATGAAAAAATAGAAAGGACGGGTTAATCTATCATAATTTTTGGGGGGAGATCAATTTTCGCCTTCTTCTATCCATCAATTATGTTTATTATCGAGCGTTTCAGCGACGGAAAACTTTGGACTTGAACGGAAATTGTGATGAAAAGACATAATGAAAAAATAGAAAGGACGGGTTAATCTATCATCATTTTTGGGGGGGGATCAATTTTCTCCTTCTATCCATCAATTATGTTTATTATCGAGCGTTTCAGCGACGGAAAACTTAGACCTTTAACGGAAATTGAGAAGATGAAAAAAGAAAAATTGTGTAGTAGTAATATAATTGACTTTCTTAACTCTATTTGTTTATCTTTATTTTGTTAACGCACAACGGAAAGGTTGGAAAGTTTTGTTTAGTCAGCGCAACATCTGTGGTCATATGCCGGAGAGAGACAGAAGGGGAAGGAATTATAGAAGAGAACGGATCCCAGGAGACGGCACACAACCCCCGATTAATACCTGGTACCCATTCACTGCTGGGTGGACAGGGGCGTAGGGTGTCGGAAAACTTGCTTAAATGTTTCCACACCGCCTGGGAATCGAACCCGGGCTCTCTTGGTTGTGAGTTGAGTAATGGAAATCTGAGCCTTTTTGTTACGTTAAATGCAAAAGGTGAGGAAGGGGAGGGAAAGAAAGGATAAAAATGAAAACAGAAAACAGAAACGACGATGAAAGAGGAAGAGGAGAAACAGTAAAAAAATGAAGACAAAGAAATGGAGAAAAAAAAAGAGAATTAGAAAAAGCAGAAAAGTAGGAAAAGTAATAAATAAATAAAAGTGTGAGAGAAAATAAATGAAGATGCGAGTAATGTGATAAAAAGAGGAAAAGCCAAAAGGGAAAAAATAAAAGACATATAAACAAGAAGAAAAAAAATAGATGGAAAAAAAAAAAAAAAAAATCAAGCCACAGAACAGCGGAAGAAAGAATATAGGAAGAAAAGAAGACAAAGAAGGAGAGGAAAAGTTGGCAACCCACACTTCCCAGGGGCAAACAGGTGACTAGAGCATCTGGGAGTGGTGGGTAGGGTGGGGGCCAGGTCAGGTCAGGTCAAGTTAGGATAGGAATAGAACAGGGCAGAGGGGGACAGTGTTATGGTTAGGTTAGGGAAAGGAAGGAAGGGACAGGAAGGGACAGGGTTAGGTTAGGTAAGGAGGGAGAAGGAAGGGGGAGGAAAAGGAATAGGCAGGGTTAGATTAGGTTAGGTAAGGAGGGAGAAGGGAGGAAGAGGGATAGGAAGAGAAGAGCAGGGCAGGAATAAGCAGGGTTAGGTTAGGTTAGGTAAGGGAGGAAGGGACTGAAACAAGACATGGCAGACGGGTAGGAAGGGAAGGGTAGGGAGGGTTAGGTTAGGTAAGGAGGGAGAAGGCAGGGAGAGGTACAGGAACAAGACATTGGCAGAGGGGTAGGAAGGGTTAGGTTAGGTTAGGTTAGTTAAGGAGGGAGAAGGTAGGGATGGAAACAAGACAGAGTGGAGGGGTAGGAAGGGTAGGGTTAGGTTAGGTTAGGTAAGGAGGGAGAGGGAGGGACAGGAACAAGACAGGGTGGAGGGGTAGAAAGGGTAGGGTTAGGTTAGGTTAAGTAAGGTAAGGAAGAGTGGCAGGAACAAAAGGGCAGGGCAGGAATAAGCTGGGTTAGGTTAGGTTAGGTAAGGAGGGAGAGGGAGAGGGACAGGAACAAGACAGGGAAGAGGTTAGGTTAGGTAAGGTAAGGAAGAGCGGCAGGAACAGAAGGGCAGGGCAGGAATAAGCAGGGTTAGGTTATGTTAGGTTAGGTTAGACACAGGTTGGAGAGCAGGACCAGCAGGACGGAGGGCAGGAAAGGCAGGGTTAGGTTAAGTTAAGTCAGGTTAGGAGGGTAGAAGGAGACACAAACAGGAGCAAGGTGAAAGGGAACAGGGATAGAGGGGGCAGGAAAGGCAGGGTTAGGTTAAGTCAGGTTAGGAGGAGGAGACACAAACAGGAGCAAGGTGAAAGGGAACAGGGGTAGAGGGGGCAGGAACAGGCAGGGTTAGGTTAAGTCAGGTTAGGAGGAGGAGACACAAACAGGAGCAAGGTGAAAGGGAACAGGGATAGAGGGGGCAGGAACAGGCAGGGTTAGGTTAAGTTAAGTCAGGTTAGGAGGGTAGAAGGAGACACAAACAGGAGCAAGGTGAAAGGGAACAGGGGTAGAGTGAGCAGGAACAGGCAGGGTGGGATGTGTCACGGCAGGGGGGAGCCACTACTGAAGTCCGAGGTAGTTGTTGATGCCTTGGACCAGGAGGATGATGGCCGGCTGCCACGCCACCAGCAGCCGCACCCAGTCCAAGAGCTGACCATAGAACACATGCGGCTTCTCCCAGGGGTTGCAGAACATCTTCTTGAGGTCCACCTGGAAGTAAGGATGTGACAGGCGGTGGATGGCCTAATGAACGGCTTAACAGGTAAATAGGTTGACTGAAAAGAGGGTTAAGGTGTAGAGTGTGGTGAGGAAACTTAGATAACAGAGAGATGAGAGGAGAGAGAGAAATAACAGCTTGGAGAGGTTGAGGTCACTGAGCTCTAACGAAGGACTTAACTGGTAAATAGGTTGACTGAAAAGAGTTATGGTGTGAAGTGTGGTGAGTTAACTTAGAGAATAGAGAGAAGAGAGAAAAAGAGAGAAATAACAGCTTGAGGGGTTGATGATACTGCAGTCCTCATCCAAACAGACCTGCCCCTACTCTTTGAACCTTTAGAACTCAACCCCAACAAACTACTAACCTCAACTCACATTCCTTTTAACACCAAGCTACAGGGGTGAAGCAAAAAGTGGCTGCTACAATTCAATGAAGAAAAATGTAAAGTCTTGCACCTTGGGAGGGGATATCCAGCATACCAATACCACATGGGAGACACTCCACTATCCACCACAGAGGCAGAGAAAGACCTACTCCACTATCCACCACAGAGGCAGAGAAAGACCTGCTCCACTATCCACCACAGAGGCAGAGAGAAAGACCTACTTCACTATCCACCACAGAGGGAGAGAAAGACATACTCCACAATCCACCACAGAGGCAGAAAGACCTACTCCACTATCCACCACAGAGGGAGAGAAAGACCTACTCCACTATCCACCACAGAGGGAGAGAAAGACCTACTCCACTATCCACCACAGAGGCAGAGAAAGACCTACTCCGCTTTCCACCACAGAGACAGAACGACCTACTCCACTATCCACCACAGAGGCAGAGAGAAATACTACTCCACTATCCACCACAGAGGCAGAGAAAGACCCACTCCACTATCCACCACAGAGGCAGAGAAAGACCTACTCCACTATCCACCACAGAGGGAGAGAAAGACCTACTCCACTATCCACCACAGAGGCAGAGAAAGACCTACTCCACTATCCACCACAGAGGCATAGAAAGACCTGGGAGTATGTGACCAGGCTACCAGTGAAGGTGAAATCCATGCCAATCGCAGCGGACGGGTTAAACATGCACCCCTTCCCTTCCCCCCACCCCCCCCCACCCACCTTCTCCTTGCAGTACGGACAGGTCTGCTTCTTGCCCACAATGCACCAGCCGCGGATGCAGAACTCGTGGAAGGTGTGGCCACAGGAGAGGCGGTAGGTGTTCTCAATGATGCCCTCCTCCCCCTCTGGCACCAGCTGGGGGTTGCCGCACACCGCACACACACCCGGCTCCAGTGTGCGCGTGGGCATGCCGTGTGGGGTGTAGTACTGTGGGGTGGCATGGGGTGAGCTTAGTATGAGAGCTAATATGAATAAAAAATAAATAATATGAATAAATAAATAGTCATATCCCTTTTTGACTTACTTTGAATTCAACTTCCTGTCAAAATTCTAGATCTAGATCAGTAAATATTTGTTGAGTGAATTCCATTATGTCCAAATTTACATCACTCAGCAACACACCCTGCACCAAGACTAGGCATGGACCAGCACCACATTGAAATTTATAAATCATACACCTAATTTAAAGATATTTTGAGTCATTTTAAGGCGTTTTTAAGAAAATATGTTCAGTTTACATCATGCCTTTTGAAACCAATTAATGGCATTGGGTGGGACATGACTGTACAATATTACTTAATAAACAAATATATAACAAACAACCCCCACGCTACTACCCCTCACCCCCGACTCACCCCAATGTGCGACGCCATCTTATCGGCGCAGACCTCGGCAATGTCGCGGCCCAGCACGCCGTAGTAGAGGCCGTAGAAGATGAGCAGCAGACCACTGTCCATCCACACGTTGGCCTTGACGCCGAAGAGCAGGTTGAAGCCCATCATAGTGACCATGATGATGACGTAGCCCACAACGCCCAGCCCACAGCACAGCTTGTAGATCAGCAGGAACCACTTGTACACCTGCCTGGGGGGGGGGAAGGGGAGGTGAGGCGGTGGCACATGGCCTGCGAAATGTTTAACCCGGTAGCAGCGGGGATCATGATTCTTAATGGTCCCTCTAAGCGAGAAAAATGAGAAAAAATCACCCCTCACACAAACCATTTCATAATATATATCAAAGCATTTGTGATCAGTTTGTGTATGATCTATTTTGGGGGGTTAAAATCACAGCACAAATTTGGCCCGTCGCTGCTACATGGTAAAGCCACAAATTTGGCCCGTCGCTGCTACATGGTAAAGCCACAAATTTGGCCCGTTGCTGCTACATGGTAAAGCCACAAATTTGGCCCGTTGCTGCTACATGGTAAAGCCACAAATTTGGCCCGTTGCTGCTACATGGTAAAGCCACAAATTTGGCCCGTCGCTGCTACACGGTAAAGCCACAAATTTGGCCCGTCGCTGCTACACTGTAAAGCCACAAATTTGGCCCGTCGCTGCTACACGGTAAAGCCACAAATTTGGCCCGTCGCTGCTACACGGTAAAGCCACAAATTTGGCCCGTCGCTGCTACACGGTAAAGCCACAAATTTGGCCCGTCGCTGCTACACGGTAAAGCCACAAATTTGGCCCGTCGCTGCTACCGGGTTAATAATATGACCCTAATTCTCCGTATAGCCCTGCCCTGTGTATGGTATCTCCCTGGCAGACTGACCTTGGCGTGGAGGGGTCAAGGGGTCGCTCCAGGGCCTTCTTGACCACGATGACTGTGACGGATGAGAAGAGCAGCCAGATGAAGATGAAACGCCACCAGTGGTTGTGGAGGCAGAGCAGGAAGGGGATGACCCACACACCTATCATGCTCACAAACTGGAACGGGGGTGGAGGGGGTTAGTGGGAGGGTGGAAGGTGTGGTTCAGGGTGCTGTATAGATTTGTAATGGTGGGACATCATCGCTCACACAAACCATTTCATAATGTATATCAAAGCATCTGTGATCAGTTTATGTATCATCTATTTTGGGGGGTTTGTATCGTGGTTCAAATTTGGCCCGTCGCTGGTACATGGTAAGCCACAAATTTGGCCCATCGCTGGTACATGGTAAGCCACAAATTTGGCCCGTCGCTGGTACATGGTAAGCCACAAATTTGGCCCATCGCTGGTACATGGTAAGCCACAAATTTGGCCCGTCGCTGGTACACGGTAAGCCACAAATTTGCCCCGTCGCTGGTACATGGTAAAGCCACAAATTTGGCCCGTCGCTGCTACATGGGTAAAGCCACAAATTTGGCCTGTCGCTGCTACACGGTAAAGCCACAAATTTGGCCTGTCGCTGGTACACGGTAAAGCCACAAATTTGGCCTGTCGCTGCTACACGGTAAAGCCACAAATTTTGGCCTGTCGCTGCTACACGGTAAGCCACAAATTTGGCCTGTCGCTGCTACACGGTAAAGCCACAAATTTGGCCTGTCGCTGCTACACGGTAAAGCCACAAATTTGGGTTGGTGGGGGAGAGTTAGTGGAGGGATGGGTGGAAGGTGTGGTTCAGGGTGTTGTCTAGACTTGTAAAGGTTGGACAGACAAGCACCGGATAAACTATAGTCCAGATATTCAAACTATCACTAGGCTTTTAACCCCAAGACTGCAGATTTCCTACAAGAAGACATCACCAAGCTACAGGAATGGATCAAAAAGTGGCTGCTACAATTCAATGAAGAAAAATGTAAAGTCCTGCACCTTGGGAAGGGATATACAGCATACCAATACCACATGGGAAACACTCCACTATCCACCACAAAGGCAGAGAAAGACCTGGGAGTGTATACGTGACCAGGCTACCAGTGAAGGCCAAATCCGTGCCAGTCACAGTGGACGGGTTAAGAGAGGCTGCCTATCTGCCCACTCCACCAAGGAATTGAACCTGGGACATGTGTATGATTCTCAGAAGCTTTCAACTCTCACTAAAAATATTTCACTAAGCTATAAGTAAGATTAGTCAAGTTCCCATGAGCATATTTCACATTAACGGTGCAGAAGCCTTGTCAAACTACCACTAGGCTCTTAACACTACCCACAGCCTCTACCAAAGCCCTTGATTGCTTAAGAATACCCCACTGATGTCCTTTTAATAAACTTGCCATCATCATAGTCACTCAGCCATGTTTAGGTTTGTATTAATTCCAGACTCGAGGAAGGCCGGCACACGCTACAGAATGGCACCCCTTGCGGCACTCACCTGGTATGACTTGTAGTGCTTCTTCTTCCAGGCGACGAGGCCGACCTGTGCCACCATGGTCACGCACAGCAGGATCAGCACCATCTCCGCGTGCATTTCCTCGTGGCCACGGTGCTTCTCGTGTAGCCGGAGGTGTTCTAGTCTGTGGGGGAGGGAGGTTAGATTAGGTAAAGGGAGGTAAGGGCTTGAATGGTTGGGAGGTTAGATTAGGTAAAGGGAGGTAAGGGCTTGAATGGTTGGCGTGTGTTTAAACATCAATCAAATCAAATCAAATCAAGGGAGGTTAGATTAGGTAAAGGGAGGTAAGGGTTGAATGGTTGGAGTGTGTTTAAACATCCATCAAATTTCTTTTTTGTTTCACTTTCCACTGTTTCTCCTATTCTGCAAGCCCCTAAGGGAACTGTTTGCAGAACTCCAGATTTTATGAGAGGTTTTTATTTCACATATTAGGCCAATTCTACTATGCTTCTGTGGTGTGGTTTACTGGATATTTGGGTGATGTAAGACTACTAGAAGCTGTTCAGAGAAGGTGGACTAAGAAAATCATTGGGTTCTGTGACATACCTTATAGGGATCGGCTCACGTAACTAAGTCTCTACTCGATCAAAGGCAGACTGATCAGAGCTGATCTTATTATGGTGTTTAAAATTGAAGAAGGACTTTGTCCGAATCTTGATCATTTGCTGACAAGAAATCACAATAGGGACACTAGAGGTCACTCCTACAAGCTTTATGTCCCCCGTTGTAACACTGATGTGAGAGCCCGCTTCTTCTCATTGAGAGTAATTAACATTTGGAACAGCTTGCCGGATTCTGTTGTTTCTGTCATCTCGGTGAATTCCTTCAAGCACCAGCTGGGCAAGCATCTTGGTCAGATCTTATACGAGTTTGATTAATTTGCCACGTGGTTTGGTTGTTCTTTGGGTGTCTTGTTTGGATTGATGTTATTGACTGGGTATTGAAAATTAGTAGTTGTCCGTGCCATCTTGTGATGTCATATTAGCCAACCATCTGACCATCTTCATGAAAATTCATCAGCTGCAGTTTTGGTTGGAGACATCACACAGTTTTTGGCTGGGGCGTGTCCCCATCCAGGTAAGAAATCCCCCCCAGCCCACCTTTCTCACCTGCCTTATTCTGTCTTACTTAACGAGTGTCCTCTTACTTACCTCCATTTTTCCTCCTCTGTTAGTGTGCCCTCTAAGTCTGTCTGAAAGAAAGTAAGAAAAAGGTTAGATTATGTTAGGTTGAAGGAAACAGTAAGGTCGAGAAGATTTAGTTAGGTTATGCTGCGCCTCTTGCCTGGTTCTACCTTGACTATTTTGATCAAGTTCTCAATTCAAGTTCTATTACACTGTGGGCTTCTGAAACTGTAACTACCCTAAGGAGAGTTTCAGGCACCTCTCCATCTGAAATTGACCTCTCTTCCTGACACTCATTCATTTTTCTTTTCCTGGAGCAGTGATTAGCAGGCCTTTTTTCCCCCTTACCTGAACAAGAACGCAGTGAAGAAGAATAACAAGAACAAGGAGGAGAAAAGAAACAAAACACAAATAAGAAGAGGAAGATGAAAAGAACAAAATCAAGAAGGAGGAGAAAAGACACAAAACACATATAAGAAGAGAAAGACGAGAAGAACAAAATCAAGAACAAGAGCAACAAGTAAAAGAAAAAGACGGAATAAAAAAAAAGTGGGAGGCTGTGGGTGAGGCAGTGGTTGAGTGGTTCGAGTCCCACCAATGATCACCGACAATTCCAACCCTCGCCGAGTGTCTGAAGGTCACCCACATGCTGCCCAGGTCTTCAATCAACCCTAACTTCAGTGACCTCATTCAAGAAGAGCACCAGTGTTGTGTTTCTCTGCGTCCTCCTATTTCTAGATGTGTGTTTTGTTTACAAACCAAAAGGCAGATTGCTATGAATGTGTATGGAAGATCATGGTGGGAGGTGGAGGTGTGGAGGTGAACCTTCATCTAAGAAGAGGAAGGGTGTGCTATGTGAAGGGCACTGAAGGAAACACCCAAAGAGTCAAGACAACAATACACAACTCGGTAAAGATTTGTTTTAGTAGCGTCATGCCAGTATTTCATTACCTACCTTATGAAACATCACTAGCTCTTCATGTAGCTTTTCTACAAATGCTCAACAATCATGGAAATGCTTTCAAAATCCAATTCAAGGACTATTTATTGTTGAAAATAGGGAATAATATTCACAAAAGCGTAGCCTCGTTTGGTGGCGGCCGCAGCGGCGGCTGCAGCCAAAAAATAGCACGCAGAGGATTTAGGGTGGGGGAGCATATTTAAACTGCTCCAACCGAACTTTACAACCTGCTAATGGGGGGCTTTGTCCCCCTCGACCCCCCCTTCTAACATGGGGGGCCGTGCCCTCCCCCCACATGTATATGCGACTTATTTCTGCGAGGAGGTATTTCTCGCAACACCAGCTGCACCGCCACCGCGGCCGCCGCAGAGGAGGCCACGCTTTCGTGAATATTATCCCCTATTTTCAACAATAAATAGTCCTTGAATTGGATTTTGAAAGCATTTTGAAAGCGTTTCCATGATTGTTGAACGTCTGTAGAAAAGATATATGAAGAGCTAGTAATGTTTCATAAGGCAGGTGATGAAATACTGGCACGACGCAACTAAAACAAATCTTTACCCACAACTCCTTCGCACACAACGGTACCAGACTCTTTAACTGCTTGCCAAGAAGTTTGAGGGACCTAACAGGGTTACCAGTGGAGTCCTTCAAATATAGACTGGACAAGTGGCTCAGCAGGCTACCAGATGAACCACCCACACCAGGCTACCCACGCTGCCACCACAACACCCTGCCTCAAGTCATCCAGAGCAGGGGAAGGGGAAGCGCCTGGAACCAGTGGAGAGAGAGAGAGAGAGAGAGAGAGAGAGAGAGAGAGAGAGAGAGAGAGAGAGAGAGAGAGAGAGTAGGAAGGCAAAATCAATCAAAAGCAAGACCAGGTACAGCCACTCAGACCAGGTACACGGCGCCACAGGTAAGATAACCACCCCCCAGGTAAATAAAACAGGTAATTTGATGCCACAGATAAAATACACAAGAGATAATCAATAACAAATCAATTACTCCAAACTTCGAAAATCGAGGTAGGCCTACACCCACTCAGACCAGGTACACGGCTCCACAGGTAAGATAACCACCTCCCAGGTAAATAAAACAGGTAAATGAACCCCACAGATAAAAATAAACAACAAATAACCAATAACAAATCAATTATCCCAATATTTGACAAAACCGGGAAAATGAAGGCTCAGAGGCGGGATGTAAACAAAGCCATATTTAGGTCATTTTACGCCACACAGCCTCACAATGGCGGGTTATTTATGTGTTTCCAGGCTCACCAAGTTCTCCCTGATGATCTTGAGCAGCTTCTCGTCCAGGGGGCTCGGGAAGTGGCCGCGGGGGACGTGCTGGTGGCCGTGGTGGTGGTGGCGGTGCTCCAGGCCGGCCATGACTGCTGCGTCTTGGTCTGGGTCTGGGCGGCGGTCACGATGATGGTCTGCTTTCCCAACGGATTCAATGGACACGGCCGTCTTCAGGGGTGTGTAGGAAAAGTAGAAATTGGTACAGTGGTTAGCAATTCTTCTTATACACAAAATGGAACGGGTAAATGTGGGAGTGGCAGGACAGGGACGGGTGGGTGGATCCTTAATTACCCGTCAGGTCAAATAAAGTAGTGTATTTGAACTTTGGAAGAGTGGAAATTGGTACAGTGGTTAGCAATTCTTCTTATACACAAAATGGAACGGGTAAATGTGGGAGTGGCAGGACAGGGACGGGTTGGTGGATCCTTAATTACCCGTCAGGTCAAATAAAGTAGTGTATTGGAAGAGTGGAAATAGGTAGGAAGAGTGAGTAGAGTGATTAATAAGTCTTTATATATATATATACAAAACGGAAAGGGTTAATGTGGGAGTGGCAGGACAGGGAGAGGTGGGTAGACAAATAGAGGGGAGTCAGGTCACCACCCCGCCCCAACGCTGCGCCTGACAGATGGTGGGATTAATTCAGGGGGCGGGAAGAGGAGAGTAGGTATAGTGATTAACTAATTCATCTTATTTACAAAGAGGAACGGGCAAATATGGGAGGGGCAGGACAGGGTGGGGTGGGTGGACTCTTATCCGTCAGGTCAAATAATCAAATAGTGACTACAAACTGATTCTTTGACCTGACGGATAAGAGTCCACCTACCCCGGATGACGTCAGTTGGTCACATGTTCGCCTTTGCAACGGCTCCTCCTCTTTCATAAATTTTTCCCAGGCGTTCAGGGTAGGGAATGTTTGAGTAAGGAAAGGGAGGACGGATATTCCTACCTCCCTTCCCTCCTTCCTTCCTTCCGTCCCTCCTTCCTTCCTTCCGTCCCTCCTTCCTTCATAACATAAGAACATAGGGAGACTGCAAGAGGCTTAATGGTGTACAGGGCAGCTCCAGATTCCCCCCACTGCCACCTGTCATCCTCGTCCATGTAGCTATCCAGTCTACTCTTAAAACAAGCTATCGTCCCTGCACTAACTATGTGATTGCTGAGTCTATTCCATTCCCCCACCACCCTATTACTAAACCAATCTAACCTATACCTAAATCTATAGTTTTCTAATTTAAATCCATTACTGCGAGTTCTATCCTGCTGGCTAATTCTCAGTACTTTACTTATATCGCCTTTGTTGTAACCCTTGACCCATTTGAATACTTCTATCAGATCTCCCCGCACTCTTCGTCTTTCTAGTGAATGTAAGTTTAGATGTTTCAGCCTATCTTGATATGGGCGGTTCCTCAGCCCCTGAATCATCTTGGTCATCCTCCTCTGAACTGATTCTAGCAAGTTGATGTCCATTCTGTAGTGTGGGCACCAAAACTGGACAGCATAATCTAAGTGTGGCCTAACTAACGCTAAATAGAGTCTGAGGAGTGTTTTTCGCATACAACCACCAGGAAAAAAAAAAAAAAAAAGACGAGGAAAGAGAGAGAGAGAGAGAGAGAGAGAGAGAGAGAGAGAGAGAGAGTAGGAAAGTCTTGTCTACCCCCATTTATTCAATACTGGTTTGGTTACTTTCTCTATTGTCCGTCCTCTCTCTCTCTGTCTCTCTCTCTCTCTCCATGACCCGTAAAGATATCTGATTAGGCTAAATATATACCTGAGAGAGAGAGAGAGAGAGAGAGAGAGAGAGAGAGAGAGAGAGAGAGAGAGAGAGAGAGAGAGAGAGAGAGAGAGAGAGAGAGAGAGAGAAAGAACCTTACATTAATTAGAAAGTGATCTGTTGTTACTTAATATAAATCGTATCCAGTTATTACTGACTGAAATAGAAAGTTAATTTTGTCTGAAGCTGCTGGACGGACAAGAGAGAGAGAGAGAGAGAGAGAGAGAGAGAGAGAGAGAGAGAGAGAGAGAGAGAGACGCGCCAGCCAGCACCAGCGAACCTTCTGCTACTACTACTACTACTACTACTGCTACTACCACTACTACTACTACTACTACTACTACCATCACCACTACCACTACCACTACTACTATTACTACTACTGCTACTACTACTACTACTACTACTACTACTACTACTACCAATACTACTATGTTAATGAATCTATAAATACATCATGCAAGGAATAAGCAATGCGAATGAATGTATAATAAAGTCATAGAATAAAATAATCAGATAATAAATAACAAGATAAAAGAAAACATTATATTAACAAAAGTATAAACAAAGCTATATAATTCATGCAGACAATAGCCTTTTAAAATCATACATAAATATCTATCTATCTCTATCTATCTATCTATCTAATACAACATTGATTATAATTGAATTTCTTAACAAACTCGTAAATAAACCATGTGTATTTTATTAAGGATACAAGACACGGTGCTTTCAAGTCTTTATTCGCAAACAACATTATTATTATTATCATTATTATTATTATCATTATTATTATTATTATTATTATTATTATTATTATTATTATTATTATTATTATTATCACGAGTATTTCTCAACACCTTATTCTTCTTTTTCTTCCTCCTCTTATCTTCGTCTTCCTTCTCCTCCTTATCTTCGTCACTGTCATCTTTTTCTTCCTCTTTCTCGTTCCTTTCTTCCTTTTCCTTCTCCTTCTTCTTCTTCTCGTTCTCCTCCTCCTCTCCATCATCAAACTATCTTTCTTTATTTCCTTTCTCCACCTCCTCTTCCTCCATTTTGTTTCTTCTTCTTCTCCTTCTCGTTCTCGTCATTATTTTATTATCATCCTTCTTTTCCTTTCTGCTCCTCTTCTTCAATCTATTTTTCTCCTCGTCCTTCTTCTTCTCCTTCTCTCATTCTCCGTCTCCTCCTTTTCGTCATTATCTCGTTATCGTGTTTCTTTTCCTTTTTCCTCATCTTCTTCAATCCATTTTTCTCCTCCTCTCCTTCTCGTCATTATCCCACTATCACCCTTCTTTACCTTTCTCCTCCTCTTCCTCCATCCTTCCTTCTTCTCCTCTCCTCAACTTTCACTATCCTTCACCATCACCATCACCATATTCAACAATAACACGCGCTCGGTGAAAGCCATACAAGAGATGCATAACAATAAACAGCTGATCACAACCCTAACAAGTCTATAGGGTATTGAACTCCTCTCTCGGGTCACGCGGTTATAGGGTTGAATATTCATCTTTACTTTCCCGTATGATAATTATGTGAGTGTGATTAGAAAGTGAGGAGAGGAGAAGTCTGTTTGCAAGGGAGTTTTGGTCTTCTGGAAATGGCTCTGAATTATACGAAGGAAAATCTTTAAGAGAGAGAAGAGGAGGAGGAGAAGGAGGGTAAGAAGAAGAACAAGGAGAACAAGAAGAACATTTACTTCGTGAACTATACGAGGGGAAATTGGTGTAACTGTAAGTTGTTTGCGAAAGGTTTGTGTCTGTGTGTGTGTGTTTTTAAGAAAGAGAAGAGGAGGAGGAGGAGAAGGAGGGGAAGAAGAAGAACAAGGAGAACAAGAAGAACATTTACTTCATGAACTATACGAAAAGGAAATTGGTGTTAGTGTAAGTTGTTTGCGAGAGGTTTGTGTCTGTGTGTGTGTTTTTAAGAGAGATGAGGAGGAGAAGGAGGAGAAAAAGAAGAACAAGAGGATCATTTACTAGAACAAGAACGCGAAGAAGAGGAGGAAGAATAGCAAGAACGAGAGGAAAAGGAAACGAGAGTAAAAACACGGAAAAAAAGAAGAAGAAGAACAAAATCAAGAAGAACAATTACTAGAACACGAACGCGGAGAACAAGAATAACAAGAACGCGAAAAAGAAGAAAGAAGAACAAGAACAAGAATAAAAAGAAAAGGAAGAAGAAGAAAAGAAAGAACAAAATCAAATAAGAACAAGAAGAACAAGAAAGAGAAGAAAAAAAAATACAAGAACAAAACCACGAAGAAGAGGAAGAAGAAGAAAAAGAACAAGAAGAACAAAATCAAATAAAACAAAAAGAAGACCAAGAAATTAAAGAAAAATACAAAATCACATAAATAAAATACTCCTTTGATATCTAATACTTAACACACTCACACACATACAAAAAATAATAATAATAACAATAATAACAATAATGATAATACTCTGTTACACTCAAATAATATCCACCATCATCCTGCCAACAAAATAACACAAAATAATATTGAGCCTGACTAGAGAACTGCTATGATAAAAAAATGATAATATATGTTCAGTATTTTCACTTTCCGCTCCTACAACTTATTTCTCAAGGTCACAATGAAGGTTAGTCGGGTTCCCATAAGTGTTTTTTTTTGTCATATCTATGGTGTAGATGTCTCGTTAAACTATCGCTGGGCTCATAACACTACCCATGGAAATACTAACACAACCTCTACCAAAGTCTTATCTAACTATCACTAGGCTCATAACACTACCCACGGAAATACTAACATAACATCTACCAAAGCCTTGTCAGACTATCACTAGGCTCATAACACTACCCATGGAAATACTAACAACACAACCTCTACTAAAGTCTTATCTAACTACAACTAAGCTCATAACACTACCCATGGAAATACTAACAACACAACCTCTACTAAAGTCTTATCTAACTATCACTAGGCTCATAACACTACCCATGGAAATACTACTAACACAACAACACAACCTCTACCAAAGCCTTACCAGATGTGTGCGTGTGCTTGAAAGTGGTATGATATGAGCTGTTCCCTTCCTCTTCCCTCCTTACATTCCTCTTAGCTACTCAAGACACAATGGGAACGGCTCACGCTCTCTGGTTCTTATAAATAATTCTCCTTTCGTCATTAAGGGTAGGATATTGTTTTTCATTATTAAGTTCCAGACATTTTTTCTCCGCTGTCATCCCTGCCTCTCCTTCCCTGTTTGTAGGTAATGAGGTTTGATCACGCTTGTCTTTTGTTTTTGTATTTTGTTTTGATTTCCTTCCCTTCTTTTTCCTTTCTTTCCCTTCCGTTGCTTCTCCTTTTCCTGCTCTTCCTTTCCCTTACTTCCCTTTCTTTACCTTTCCTTGCCTTCGTCTCCTTCCCTTTTCCTTCCTTTCTTTATCTTCCTTTCTTCCATCTTTTCTTCCCTTCCCTTCTCTTCATTACAATTCTTTCCTATTTTTCGTTTCTTTCATCGCCTTTTTTTTTTATATATTCTCTCTCTCTCTCTCTCTCTCTCTCTCATTACCAACTCATTAACAAAAGGAATTACTAAAACTCATCATTACCAACTAAAAAAACCTCTCAAGGGCAGCTTCTTCATGACTGTTCTCTGCCTTCGTTGAATTCTTAATATTTTACTTCCAAATACTTTCTTTCTTCCAACTTTCAACTACTTTCTTTTTTTCAATCTTCCTTTCCTCGACACCATCTTTTCTTCCTTCCCTTGCCTTCCTTTCCCTTCCCTTCCCTTCTTTATCTTCCCTTCTTCCATCTTTTCTTCCCTTCCCTTCCACATCTCCCTGTTCCTTGCCTTCGTTGAATTCTAAATACATCACTTCGAACTATCTTTTCCGTGGACTTTCTGTATCATATTTTCACTAACACCGCGGACTAACTGAAGAAGATTAGTGTTAAGAATCTATACATATCTTTTTCCTGAGTTATTTTAAGTGGCATGTTAGTTTGAACGTGTGTGTGTGTGTGTGTGTGTGTGTGTGTGTGTGTGTTTGTGTGATATGTATAATGTTATATGTTAAAAAAAAGTTAAAAAAGTAAACCAACGTAAAAAAAATAAAAATCAACACAAAAAAATACAATACGGTCACATATATACAGATAAAACACACACACACACACACACACACACACACACACACTACACACTCACAATCAGGTATTCGAACCATCACCACCACCATCATCACCACCACTAGTAACACCACCACCACTAGTAACACCACCACCATCACCACCACCACTAGTAACACCACCACCATCACCACCACTCTGATACTCCTTGGCACACTTCCTGTAGTCCTCGACATCGTACTCAAACATGATGAGATCGCGTCGGTATTTGTCCACCAGTCTGTCTATGAGCGCGAGGGGCAGCTGGGAGTAGTATTGGCAGAACACGGCGCCAGTCTCGGCCTTCTTGTTAGGGTTGTCCCAGCGCGGAATGACCTCGCCGCGCCGGTCCAGATACTCCAAAAACAGCTCCGTCTCCTTCTTTAGCGACTCGAACCTGTGTGGGGGTGGTTGACTGGTGTTAGTGGTGGTGGTGTGTTTGAGGGAGCAGAGGTGGTGGTGGTGTGCGGTCTGTGGTCGTTGTGGTGGTAGAGATGTCCACACCACATGACACCACACCGCAATCCACTAGACGACTCAGTGCATAGGTTAGGTTAGGTTAGGTAAGGTAAGGTAAGGTTAGGTAAGGTAAGGTTAGGTTAGGTTAGGTAAGGTTAGGTTAGGTTAGGTTAGGTAAGGTAAGGTTAGGTTAGGTAAGGTAAGGTTAGGTACGGTAAGGTAAGGTAAGGTAAGGTAAGGTTAGGTTAGGTTAGGTAAGGTAAGGTAAGGTTAGGTTAGGTTAGGTTAGGTAAGGTAAGGTAAGGTAAGGTAAGGTAAGGTAAGGTTAGGTAAAGTTAGGTAAGGTAAGGTTAGGCAAGGCAAGACAAGGTAAAGTTAGGTTAGGTAAGGCAAGGTAAGGTAAAGTAAGCCAAGGTAAAGTAAGGAAAGGTAAGGTAAGATAAGATAAGATAAGATAAGGCAAGGCAAGGCTAGGTTAGGTTAGGTAAGGTAAGGTAAGGTAAGGTAAGGTAAGGTTAGGTTAGGTTAGGTTAGGTAAGGTTAGGTTAGGTTAGGTAAGGTAAGGTTAGGTTAGGTTAGGTAAGGTAAGGTAAGGTAAGGTAAGGTTAGGTAAAGTTAGGTAAGGTAAGGTTAGGCAAGGCAAGGCAAGGTAAAGTTAGGTTAGGTAAGGCAAGGTAAGGTAAAGTAAGCCAAGGTAAAGTAAGGAAAGGTAAGGTAAGATAAGATAAGATAAGGTAAGGCAAGGCTAGGTTAGGTTAGGTAGCCCGAAGCACATCCCTTACCCCCCCCCCCTACCACCCCAGCCCTCACCTGAGCACGATGTCGTAGGTGAGGGTGCAGGGCGCGCAGTGTGCCGTGTAGCTGCGCCAGTGCTCATCGTCGTGCTTGGTGTCCGCCACGTGCTGGGCAAACTCCGGGAAGGTCGGCCCCACGGGGTTGGCGAAGGGGTTGTGGGGCAGCTTGAGGAAGTCCCCAGCGCCGGCATCCTCCCCGTACTGGTTCCTGTGTTTCCTGAGTGCCTGGCGGACCTCCTGCTGCAGTTCCATCACCTGTGGGGCGTGGGAAAGATGAGCGGTGGGCAGGTGTGTAGGACAGGTGAGATAAGAGATGGAGAGATATGACTGAGGTGACGCAAGGTGACCAAATACTGTGACATATATATGACCTCCTGCTGCAGTTCCATCACCTGTGGGCCGTGGGAAAGGTGAGCGGTGGGCAGGTGTGGAGGGCAGGTGAGGGAGGACAGGTGGAGAGATATGACAGGTGGAGGGGCTGAGGTGAGCAATACTGTGACTTATATATGACCTCCTGCTGCAGTTCCATCACCTGTGGGCCGTGGGAAAGGTGAGCGGTGGGCAGGTGTGGAGGGCAGGTGAGGGAGGACAGGTGGAGAGATATGACAGGTGGAGGGGCTGAGGTGAGCAATACTGTGACTTATATATGACCTCCTGCTGCAGTTCCATCACCTGTGGGCCGTGGGAAAGATGAGCGGTGGGCAGGTGTGGAGGACAGGTGAGATGTGACAGGTGGAGAGATATGACAGGTGGAGGGACTGAGGTAGCGTTGTCAAATTACCGTACTCATCACATTGCCGTTTCGTATTTTCTGACATAAATAACTATTGCGAAAATGAAAGAAAACCATCACTATTTAACATTTTCAACGATAACCTTAATTTTCGATCGTTATTTGTAAAGGTACGAGAGTTTTTGGAATGAAAATGCTAAAAATGCGATGTTCAAAGTACGACAATTTGCTTACCTCCTGTTCCTCATCCCACAAGCCTTACTGCAGCCACCAACCTCCTCCTCCTCCTCCTCTTCCTCCTTACCTCGTCCTTGGGCATGTGCTGAAGCGCCTGCCTGTACCGCCGCACCACCTTCTCGCCAATGATGTGGTAGTAGTAGTCTTTGGACGCTAGCTGGAACTTGTCGCGGTAGCAGGAGAGAAGTCGTTCCAGGGGGTGACGGACGACCATGAAGTGGGTGGTGTTGGCGGTGATCTGCGAAGGTGGGTAGTGGTGGGTAGTGGTGATGAGGGGGGTATGATGATGGTATAATGTCTTTTTTTCTAAGTTTCCCTTCTAAAACATCGATATCCTCTGAAGGAAGGAATGAAAGGTCGGAAAATGAGAAGGGAAAAAAGATGGAAAAAGAGAAGAGGAGGAGGAGGAAGAGGAGAGAGAAACATCAGGAGTAGGAAGGAAGGGAGAGGAGGAGGGAAGAAGGAAGAGACGAAGAAGAGATAAATAAGGAGGAAGGAAGGAAGGAAGGTTAACTACATTCTTCCTTCCCTTCAGAGTTCCTTTACTGTTTGATGATGGTGGTATAATTCTTCTAACATTCCTTCCCTTCAGTTTCCCTTTTAAAACATCGATATCTTCTTTAAATACATTCTTCTTTCCACTCAAGAGAAGCTTTACTGTTATTTCTACACCTGTTTCCCCTCCCATCTCTATCTTAACCCCGCTGCTGCACACGACTTTCTACTCTAGCTCATCCCTATACTGTCCAAACCCCTTCTGCAAGAGTTAATCAGCATCTTCACTCTTTCATCCCTATACTGTCCAAACCCCTTATGCAAGAGTTAATCAGCATCTTCACTCTTTCATCCCTATACTGTCCAAACCCCTTATGCAAGAGTTAATCATCATCTTCACTCTTTCATCCCTATACTGTCCAAACCCCTTATGCAAGAGTTAACCAGCATCTTCATTCTTTTATCTCTTCGACTGGTAATTATCAACTCTCTCAAGTATAATAACCAAGGCGAAGGGTGACTATGAAAAGGTGATGAAAGAAAGAAAGGTAAGGTAAGGAAAGGTAAGGTAAGGTAAGGTAAGGTAAGGTAAGGTAAGGTAAGGTAAGGTAAGGTAAGGTAAGATAAGGTAAGGTAAGGTAAGGTAAGATAAGATAAGGTAAGGTAAGGTAAGGTAAGGTAAGGTAATGCAAGGTAAGGTAAGGTAAGGTAAGGTAAGGTAAGGTAAGATAAGATAAGGTAAGGTAAGGTAAGGTAAGGTAAGAAGAGGTTAGGTAAGGATGACCGCGAACACCTATTACTACTACTACTACTACCACCACTACTACTACTACAACTACTACTACTTATATTACTACTCTCCACGCAGCTTACCGAGGGCGCCGCCAGTCCGGATAGCTTAGGGTAGAACATCTTGACCAGCTTCTGCACGGGCTGGGTCTGGGTGCGCGGCGTCCAGTGCCCCGCCAGCTGTAGCAACGTGATGGTAAGGGAGGTGCTGGCCGCCTTGTACACGGGGCAAAAGGTGAGCTGGTTCATCCTGCAGAAGGCGCCGAAGGGGAGAGGTAAGGGACGGCGGTCAGCGAAAAACAGACGAGGAAATTGCATACACAGATACCTCCCCCAAAAAAACACAGGCAAACATAAACAGACACATAAAAAAAACACAGACAAACAAACACACTAGCGGGCTTTTTTTTCATTATTGTTTATTTTTTTACGCCCTTGCACTGTTCCCTCTGCTGTAAAAAAACAACATAAAAAAACACGGACAAACACACAAACACACTATCATACACCCCAAACACACACCTGTACGCTCTCCCCCACACTGATTAAACAAACACCTGTAATCGTTCCCATACCGCACACACAAACACACACACACACAAAAAAAACACGAACACACAAACACACTATCACACACCCCAAACACACACCTGTACGCTCTCCCCCACACTGATTAAACAAACACCTGTAATCCTTCCCATAACGCACACACAAACACACTCACAAAAAAAAACCACGAACACACAAACACTACCACATCCCACAAACACACCTGGTACCCCCTCCCCCTCTCCTTCCACCCCCCTCCCCCTCACCTGTCGTATATAATGTCCCTCACCGCCAGCAGCCCCACTGGCGGTCCGCGGCTGCCGGCTACCACCTCGGCAAGGGAGGTCTGGAAGGAGCGGCAGGACTCAGCGACGTGGGACACCCGACGACGCTGCTCGGCGAGAAAGGCGCGGACGGGCTGGAAAACATAAGAACACAAGAACCTTATGAGTCTGCAAGAGGCCGGTTGGGGTAAGTTTCGTTTAGTCGGCGCAACATCTGTGGTCATAGGCCGGAGAGAGACAGGGCGGACGGGCTGGGGACGAGAGGATATTAGAAGGGAGATAATAGCTATAATAAGGGTGATAAAGGTGATACTAGCAATAATGATAATAGTAATAGTATTAATAATAATTGTGGATAGGCTGGAGAGGATGAAGGGGTGGGTGAAGGGAGGTTGTAACGTGCCATAGGAAGGGAATGATGGGAGTGCTATAGGGGTGAGGGGAAAGGGTGATGGGAAGGGAGAAGGATAGAGTAGACAAAGGGAGGTGAAGAGGGGCAATGAGTAAAGGGAGGTAGAGGGAGGTGGGATAAAGGAAGGGAAAGGGAGAATGTGCAGAAGGAAAAACAAGAATAAGAAGATGAAGGAGGAGAATAAGAACAGAGATAAGAAGAGAAACGGAGGTAAAGGAAGAGAACGGGAGAACATGAAGAACAAGAACAAGAATAATGAAAAAGATGATGAAGAAGAGAACAAGAACAAAAATAAGAAGCAAAAAGGAGAAAAAAAGAAAGAGGAACAACAACAACACAAACACAAACAACACCAGCCCCACCAACACCCCCACCACCAACACCACCACCAATACCACCACCACCAACACCACCAATACCATCACCAACACCACCACCAATACCACCACCACCACCAACACCAACACCAATACCACCAACACCAATACCACCAACACCACTTTTAACACCACCTTCCCTCGCCTGCATTCAAACACCTTCACGAAATAGCCCAGAACAAATGCAAATGAATCACTTGTTCGCCCCGGGAGGCAGACTAATTGCCGCCCAGGTGAGTCTCGTGTCACGCGCATTTACAGGTGAAAGAAGCTAAAAATAAAAGTGATGGAAGGGAGAGCATTAAGGAGGAGGAGGAGGAGGAGGAGGAGGAGGAGGAGGACGATAATGATGAAGAGACAATATTGATATGATAAATAGATAGATAGATAGATAAATAGATAAAAAGATAGATAACGAGAGAGAGAGAGAGAGAGAGAGAGAGAGAGAGAGAGAGAGAGAGAGAGAGAGAGAGAGAGAGAGAGAGAGAGAGAGAGAGAGAGAGAGAGAGAGAGAGAGAAAGCATTTACACTAAACGACAAGGATAAAACATTAGCAAACAAACAAACAAACGTACATTAGCTTGAATAATTGCTAAGGATAAATAGACCTCCTCCTCTTCCTCCTCCTCTTCCTCCTCCTCCTCCTCCTCTTCCTCTTCCTCCATTAACGAAGAAGGCAGCGTCAGATGAAGGAAAGAGAGAAGTAGAAGAAGAGGGAGAGAAAGAAAGGGAAAGAAGAAGAAAGTAAAGAAGAGAAGATGAAAGAAGAGGAAAAATAGGAAGCCGATTAAGGAGAGAAGGAAAAAAAAAAGTGAAGAGGAGAAGGGAAGGAGAGAGAAAGGGAAGGGAAAGGAAAAGGAAGGGATGGGAATGAAAGGGAAGAAAAAGGGAAATGAAGGAAATGTAGATAGAGGAGAGAAGGGAAAGGAATGGAAGGGAAGGGAAAGGTATGGAAGGGATGGAAGGGAAGGGGATGGAAAGGGACGGGAGATGTAGGGAAGGGAAGGGAAGGGAAGGGAAGGGAAGATAAAGAAATGGAATGGAATGGAAGGGAAGGGAAGGGAAAGGAAGGAAAGGGAAGGGAGAGGAAGGGAAGGGAAGATAAAGAAATGGAATGGAAGGGAAGGAGGGAAGGAGATAATGGGGAATTAATAAATCTCTTGTCTAAACTGCTTGAGTGAATGTAAACACACACACACACACACACACACACACACACACACACACACACACACACACACACACACACGAAGCCTGACAACTGATCTTAAAAATTCACACACTCATAAAAAAAACACATAAGACACAACACAATGTAATTTAAAACAGTAAGAAAAACACTAATAAAACACACGAACTCACGCACAGGAATATGAATGAAGATAAAACAAAAGAAAAAAATATTGAGAAGAAAATGCAATGAAATATTAAAAGAAAAGAAAAAAAATACCCGGAAAAACACATGATATCAGACATCCTGGAAATACGGACTAAAACCGAAATAAGACAAGAAATAAAAGAGGAAAAAACAAGAATAAAACAAAAATAAAACAGAAAAAGAAGAAAAAAAAACGAAAAGAAATCAGGAAAAAACAGAAAGAAGAAAAAAACTGAAAAAAACACGAAAAAACACCAAAATAAATCATAAAAAGCAGAAAAAACAGAAAAAAACAAAAAAACACCAAAATAAAACAGAGAAGCAGAAAAAAGCGAAGAAAAAACAGGAGAAAAAATGAATAAAGAAGAAAAAACAAAACAGGAAAAGTCAAAAAAAGCAGAAAAAAATAAAAAACAAAAAACAACAAAAAACAAAAAACAAAAAATAGATAAAACAGGAAAAAAAATCAGAAAAAACACACCAAATAAAACCCCAATATAAAACACAACTCACCGATGACTCAGGCAAGGACTCCGCTCTCTTCTGCAGCTCCGTGTGCGAGAGTCCCGTAGGCTTCATGTCTCCTTGGCCAGCCTTCCAAGTCCCTTTCAACCATCTCCTCTTCCCTCCTTTTCCTCCTCCTTTCCCTTCTTTACTTCCCCCATTCTCACCTACATTAAGTTTTTTTCCACCTTCTCCATTCTTCCCCTTTTCCGTTTCTCCTTTCAATCCTCCTCCTCCTCCTCCTCCTCCTCTCTCCTTCGGGTTAGTCTTCTTCACCTCCACCCATTCTGCAGGAGGTATGTTCTCTATATAAGGTTCACGCGAGAGATCTACCTCCCCCTTCCCCTCCTCCTCCTCCTCCTCCTCCTCCTCGTTCTTCACGCGAGACTTAATACTTCCCTTTTCTACACTCGATTTATCCTGATTTTCATTATTCTCACGTTTATTTCCACTTGTTTTTCCTTTACTGTTTGCTTTGTTCTGTTTTCCAGTCGATCTTCCACTTCCTTCACCTATAGTTCCATCCTTTCCACCCGTATTTCCACTTTTCTGGTCCACATCTTCATTATACTTGACTAGTTTATCATTGCCGTTTAGATTTTCATGTTTTCCACTCAAGTTTTCATTGTTTTCCTTATATTTACCCGTGTTTCCAAAATTTCCCTCGTTTTCACCTGGCTTCTTATCATAAACACCTGTATCTTCATTGAATTTACCTGTATTTCCTCTATTATCACGATTTTCAACTTTACTTTGCCTATGTTCACCTGTTCTTTCACTAATTTCACTTCTTTTCTCTTCTCCTCTTCTCTGTATGGGGTTGAGGGTCGTCTGGGGTCGTGTGGGGTTGAGTCCTATTAGTCTTGGGGTTGAGGACGTGAAGGGGAGTGGGCTGAGCAGTGATACCAACCCCACCGCCACCACCAGCCCCACCAGACACTTGATGCGAGCCCTGGCCGAGGTACGCATCGCTGTTGGTAGGCCTGAGAGGGTTAGATATAGAAGGGTTAGTGTTTTAGTCTTGTTGTTTTTGGTATTATTATGTTGTTTTTGTTCCTTTTCTCTCGTTGTTTTGTTTATTTGTGTTTTGATTTTGTGATTCTACTTCTCGTTCTATGTTTCCTAATTTGACTTCTCTTCCTCTTCTTTTTTTTTCTTTTTCGTATAAGTAATAAGGGTAGATGTAGTAGTAGTAGTAGTAGTAGTAGTAATAGTAATAGAGGAAGGAATTAGTGTTTTGAACTGAATCTCTCGTCTACACACACACACACACACACACACACACACACACACGCACATGGTTACGACCGGACGCACACACAAAAAGTAAAACCGATTAGGTGCGATCATGCAAACGTGTGTGTGTGTGCGTGTGTGTGTGTGTTATTACAGGGACGAGAAAAACGGAGGAATAAAGCAAAAAAAAAAAAAAACACATCAATAGTCTTGACAACAAGCAATTTTCGCCAAACAAAAGAAAACAAAAGAAGAAAGAGTGTGAGGGAGAGAGATTTACATAGATTTACATAGACAATCAGACCACACAGACCCCATTGTCCACACTAGGTGATTGATCTTAAACCTAAGTGATTCTACATTGATCAGATGGCTCCAAACCTTTGCATTTCTACTTAATGTTACGTAGAGTTGAAATGGAACGTTTTGGAGCCATCTGATTAATATAGAATCACTTAGGTTTAATTAAGGACAGACTGGACCGTGGGGTCTGTGTGGTTTGATTTCCTGTGTAAATCTATGTAAATCTCTCCCTCTTTCTTTCTTCTTTTGTTTCCTTTTGCTTGGCGAGAATTCCCCTTGCTGTTGGGCTTTTGTAGTGTTGTTGTTTTTTTTTTTGCTTTTTTAGTTGGTTTTTTTCGTCCCTGTAATAGCACACACACACACACACACACACACAGAGAGAGAGAGAGAGAGAGAGAGAGAGAGAGAGAGATTTACATAGATTTACATAGAAAATCAGACCACACAGACCCCATGGTCCAGACTTGGTGGTCTGTCCTTAAACCTAAGTGATTTTACATTAATCAGAAGGCTCCAAAGCGCTGCATTTCTACTCTAGATGATATTAAGTTGAAGGAAGTGACGGTCGAGCTTATTTTTAAAGGAGTCAATCGTGTTACACTGGACCACTGACGGCGGGAGCTTATTCCATTCTCGCACTACAACGTTGGTGAAGAAAAATTTGGTGCAGTCTGAATTTACTTGTCTACATCTGAGTTTTACGCCATTGTTCCTCGTACGCAAAGTGCCATCGACCATAAACATTGTTGATCTGTCTACATTCGTGAAACCATTAAGTATTTTAAAACATTCGATCAGTTTTCCTCGGAGGCGACGTTTCTCAAGAGAGAACATGTTAAGGGTAGAAAGCCTTTCTTCGTAGGATTTGTGGCGCAAGGAAGGGATCATTTTCGTTGCCCGACGCTGAACACCTTCTAATTTAGCAATATCCTTTGCATGGTGGGGAGACCAAAACTGTACCGGATATTCTAAGTGGGGTCTGACTAAACTATTGTAGAGCGGGAGTATTACATCTTTATTCTTGAATAAAAAGTTTCTTTTAATGAAGCCCAACATTCTGTTCGCTTTATTTGCTGCATCGATGCATTGCTGTGAGAATTTGAGGTTTGACGCGATTTTGACCCCCAAGTCCTTGACGCATTGAACGCTTTTGAGTTTAACGCCGCGCATTTCGTAATCGAACTTCTTCTTCCTCGTTCCAACTTGAAGGACCTGGCACTTGTCTACGTTAAAGGGCATCTCCCATCTATCCGACCAAGCTGAAATTTTGTGCAAATCCTCTTGGAGGCTTTGCCTGATTTCGTCAGTGAGAACCGAATTACCAATCTTTGTGTCGTCTGCAAATTTACTAATGCGGTTATTGAGTCCAACATCCACGTCGTTGATGTAAATAATGAAGAGCATTGGGCCAAGAACCGAGCCCTGAGGGACGCCACTAGTGACCGGCGCCCACTCTGAGTTAAATCCGTCAATCACTTTGTTGTCTGTTGCTCAACCAATTCGCGATCCATTGGTTTACTTGACCGTCAATACCTATTTGCTTTAATTTGTAAAGTAATTTATGATGCGGGACTTTCTCAAACGCTTTCTGGAAATCAAGATAGACTACGTCCAGTGATTTGGTTACGTCATAAACAGTGAAGAGGTCGTTATAAAAGGTTAATAGGTTTTATAGGCAGGATCTTTTGTTTCGGAAGCCATGTTGTGAGTCCCCAATTAATGAGTGACTTTCAAGGTAACTCACAATTTTGTCTCTAATTATGCCCTCAAGTAGCTTACCTACAACCGAAGTTAGACTAATGGGCCTGTAATTACCTGGTACTTTTTTGTCTCCTTTCTTAAAAATCGGTGTCACGTTAGCCTTTTTCCAATCTGAAGGGACAATGCCTTGTCGCAAGGACATATTGAATACGGTTGTGAGGGAGGAGAGTATTTCGCTCTTTGTTTCTTTCAGCAGAGTTGGATATACTTTGTCAGGTCCAGGACTTTTATTTGTTTTAAGTGATTTGAGGGCTTTAAGGACTTCATCGGGTTTTATTTCAAAGTTAGGCAATGCATGCTCGGGATTTACATTAGTACTGGTGTTGGTGGTGGTGGTGGGAGGACTGTTATTATTAAACACCGAGGAAAAGTAATTGTTTAATAGGTTTGCAACGTGTTGGCTGTCAGTCACTAGTGCACCGTCGCTGTTTGTTAAGGGTCCAATTCCACTTCTGATCGCCTTTCTGTTGTTTATGTAACTGAAGAAGGATTTCGGATTACTTTTACAGTTGGCTGCAATATTTTCTTCATATCTACGCTTTGCCTGACGCACTAATCTGTTTACTCGTCGCCTGGCATCATTGTAAAGTCTAATGTTTTCGGGCGTGCTTTGTTCTTTCTTTAACCTGTAAAGCAATTTTCTCTCCTTGACTGAGTGTTTAATTTCGCTATTAAACCAAGGTGGACTTTTATTAGTGTTAATTCGCTTCTCGCACAAGGGGACAAATGTGTCCTGCTGAGTGAGTAAGTGATTTTTAAAGCTCAGGAGAGAGAGAGAGAGAGAGAGAGAGAGAGAGAGAGAGAGAGAGAGAGAGAGAGAGAGAGAGGGAGAGAGAGAGAGAGATGGGAAAGTGATGGGAAGAAGGAAGGGAGGAGTGGATGTGATAACAGTAGGAAAAGAAGAGGAGGAGGAGGTGGAGGAGGAGGAGAAGGAGGAAGAGGAGGAGGTGTACAACTTTCACTAATACCTGATCGCCGGCTCCACCACCACCACCACCACCACTACTACTACTACTACTACTACTACTACTACTACTATATTACTGTTACTCTCTCTCTCTCTCTCTCTCTCTCTCTCTCTCTCTCTCTCTCTCTCTCTCTCTCTCTCTCTCTCTTATGGGTTCAATGGACAGTTAAGTTTCCATTGGAGAGAGAGAGAGAGAGAGAGAGAGAGAGAGAGAGAGAGGAGAATGGAAAGTGAAAATAAACTGGAAAAGTCTAGTCCTGTCTTTTTTTTTCTATTTTGACCACTTACCTGTCTGTCTGTCTGTCTGTCTGTCTGTGTATGGGGGGGGGGGGGAGGGAAACAAGATAAGAGATAAAGAGAAAGAAAAAGAGAGAAAGGAAGTGTATTCTCTCTCTCTCTCTCTCTCTCTCTCTCTCTCTCTCTCTCTCATTACATAATATAACATCAATCTTTTATCACCACCACCATCACCATCACCACCATCACTACCACCATCACCAGCATCACCATCACCAACACCACTAATGAAGGTGAGTCGGACTACACACTGTTATTGTTGTTATTGGTGGTGGTGCTGATGGTGGTGGTGGTGGTGGTGATGGTGGTGGTGGTGGTGGTGATGGTGATGGTGGTGGTGATGGTGGTGGTGGTGGTGATGGTGGTGGTGATGGTGATGGTGGTGGTGATGGTGGTGGTGGTGGTGGTGATGGTGGTGGTGGTGATGGTGATGGTGGTGGTGATGAGAGTATCTTCTTGAGCCAGCAACTTCATTTACTTTCTCTCTCTCTCTCTCTCTCTCTCTCTCTCTCTCTCTCTCTCTCTCACCTGTTTAGGTAGACGTGAAAACAGTTAGCAAGTTTTTTCTTCAGTGTCACATGTCTTCCTCTTCTTCTTCTTCTTCCTCTTCTTTTTCTTCTTCTTCCTCCTCTTCCTCTTCACTCAGATAATCTAATGTAAAGAAAAAGTAATAATGACAATAAGAATAAGAATGAGGAGAATGAGGAGAAGTAAGAAAATAGGAGGAAGAAGAAGAAGAAAAGAAGAAGAAGAAGAAGAAGAAGAAGAAGAAAAGAGAAAATGTAAAGTGAAAATCATCTTTCTTTTTCTGTTTACGTAACCTTGAGAACGAGTTATTTCTCTCTCTCTCTCTCTCTCTCTCTCTCTCTCTCTCTCTCTGATTTTTAGTTTTTTTCTCTCCTTTTCTATTTTTTTTTTTTACTTTTTTCAAACTATTTACGACCTCAATACTTTTCTGTCTTTCTTTTTTTGATATTAACTTTTTTTCCTGATCCCAAAAATATTGTTTACGATTTTACAATATTTTTCTTTTTTCCACTAAATTTTCTTCACTATTTTCAAGGTAATTTTTAATAGTCTTCCTCTTGATATCGTTTTCCTCCTTCATCTCTTTATCTGTGAATTTCTTATTATCTATTTCTTTATCTTATTTTCTCATCTCTCACTGGAATTGCAATGTTGCCAAATCTTTTTTTTTCACTATCTTCTATATTTTCTTTCTTTATCAGTGTTTCATCCTTCTATCTTTCGCACTGAATTTGTCTCTGATTATCATTTTCTTCATTTTCTTCTTATTTTTCCTATTTATCTTTCTTATTCTTTCCTTCATTCTTATTTCCTCACTTTTAATCTCATTTTCACATATATTCATCTTTCTTATTCCTTCTATCCTTCATTCCATTTCTTTCTTTTCTCCTACGATGTTTCTTTCTCTTTCTCACACTTTTTGGGTTGCATTTCCTAATTTCCTTTTGTTTTTATTTATTTTTTCTATCCCTCACCTCGTTTCCTTTTCCTTTTAACTATATTTCTTTTGATTTCCACTTTTTCCTGCTATTTTTCTTCTTTATTCATTTTGTTTCTGCTCCTCTGTTTGTGTCCCATCTCCTGTTTTCCTGTTTTTCGTAATATATTTCTTCCATTTGACCCAATTCCTGGATTTTCTCTTCTCTATTTCTTGTATTTCTCCTTTGCTCTTTGTTTTATTATCCTTTTCTTTTCCTGTCTTTCGTATCATATCTCTTCAACTTTTCCTTATCTCTGTTTTTCTCTTTTCTTTCTCTTTCTTTCGTTTCCACTTTTGACATTTTTTGGATTTTCTCTTCTCAATTTTTTTTTATCTAATTCTGGGTTTTCTCTTCTTCATTTCCTTCGTTTTTTTTAATTATTTCTCTTCCTTTCATCTCCTTTTGTTGTCATTCATATTAAATCTCTTCTATTTTCACTAGTTTTGGGTTTTCTCTTCTTCCTTTCTTTCGTTTCTGCTGCTTTTTCCATCTCTTCTTCGTTCTGTTTCCTTCTTTTCCTTCGTTTTTTAATTATTTCTCTTCCTTTCATCTCCCATTCATATTACATCTCTTCCATTTTCACTAGTTCTGGGTTTTCTCTTCCTCCCCTCTTTCGTTTCAGCAGCTTTTTCCTTCTCTTCTTCGTTCTGCTTCCTTCTTCTCCGAGGCCGGCGTGTCACAAGTGGTCTCATGTAATGCGATTCACACGTCGATGCGGGCTATTTTTCGTATCATCTATTCTACTATCTTATTTTCCCACGGAGTCTTTGTATAGATTTCGCAATGTTTCCTTTGATTTACGTTCCATCACTCCAACTTTCTTCTTCTTTTACAACAAAGGAGACGGCTCAAGGGCACACACAACAAAAGGAAACAATTATAAAAAAAAAGCCCGCTACTCGCTGCTCCTACAAAGAGTTAGAGGAGTCAATTTCGGGAGGAGAGGTGTCCAGATACCCTTCTCTTGAAACTGTCATTTTCCTCTTCTCCTCTTCCTCCTCCTCTTATTTTTCTTCGCCTAATATATTTCCTATCACAATTTTCACCCTCTTATTCGATCTCATTTCCTCACGGAGTCTCTGTATAGAAGTTATAATGTTTCGATTGATTTGGTTTCCATCACTTCAACTTTCCCTGTCTCTCATTTTCCTCTCCTTTTCCTCCTCCTGTTATCTTCTCTTCGACCTATATATTTTTCTATCATCACACCTTGTACCATTTTCACGGCCATCTTCACCCTTCTACACTGTTTCTCTATATTATATTTTTTTTATTTGTCATTTTCTTCTTCTTCTCCTCCTCCTCCTCCTCCTGTTATCTTCTCTTTGACCTATACATTTTTTTTCTATCATTCCATCTTTTATCATTTTCACGGCCATCATCACCCTTCTACACTGTTTCTCTATATCATATTTTTTTATTTGTCATTTTCTTCTCCTTCTTCTTCTCCTCCTCCTCCTGTTATCTTCTCTTTGACCTATATATTTTTTTTCTATCATTCCATCTTTTATCATTTTCACGGCCATCTTCACCCTTCTACACTGTTTCTCTATATTATCTTTTTTTATTTGTCATTTCCTTCTCCTTCTTCTTCTCCTCCTCCTCCTGTTATCTTCTCTTTGACCTATATATTTTTTTTCTATCATTCCATCTTTTATCATTTTCACGGCCATCTTCACCCTTCTACACTGTTTCTCTATATTATATTTTTTTATTTGTCATTTTCTCCTTCTTCTTCTCCTCCTCCTCCTGTTATCTTCTCTTTGACCTATATATTTTTTTTCTATCATTCCATCTTTTATCATTTTCACGGCCATCTTCAGAATTCTATACAGATTTTCTTTATCTTATCTTTTTTTTATTTTTTCCGTGTTTATTTATTTTTCACTATTTCTCCCTTTCTTCACCTCCTCCTCCCCTCTCCCTCTTTCTCCTCACCGTCTTCAAATTATCTTATCTTCCCCTTCTTCACCTTCGTTCTTTCCCTCACTATCGTTCCTTCGCCCTGTGTGCATTTCCCAACCACATCTTTAACTGTTTCCACCGTCATCTTCACCCTTGTCACTTTCCTCACCCTCCTCTTCTTCACATCTTCACACTACCTCTCCCTTGCCCTCTTCACCTCCTTTCCTTTTTTTCTCGACCACAACTTTTACCGTTTCCACCGTCATCTTCACCCTTGTCATTTTCCTCCCCTTCCTCTTCGTCACTATCTTCACAATGCCTCTCCCTCGCCCTTTTCACCTCCTATCATCCTCATTAAAGAAGATAATAAGGGCAACTCGCTCCTATCAACTGACTAGGGGCGGAAAAGTATATCAAGTATTTTGTAACCTCCCTGCCGTCCCCCAGCCTTTCCCCGCCCTCTCCCCCACTGAGGCACCCCTGGGAGGCAAACAGCTGTTGAGTGAGTGAGGAGAGGCGGAGGGAGAGAGGGAGAGGGTGAGAGTAACGGGAGGAGGAGACGAGACACAGGCTTGGTACAAATTAAGGGCAAGAAAGTAAGGGATTCTCAGGTATGCAACAGATAATTGATTGGATTACGTAAATGACCCGCTATAAGAGAGAGAGGGAGAGTAAAAAGACAGACAGGTACAAGGGAGAGAGAAAGACCATGGGTTCTCAAGTATGCAATGGGTATATGGGTGTATGTAATGTGCTATGGGAGAGAGAGAGGGAGAGAGGGAGAGTAAAAAGATAGACAGGTACAAGCGAGAGAGAAAGGCCATGGGTTCTCAAGTATGCAATGGGTATATGGGTGTATGCAATGCGCTATGGGAGAGAGGAAGAGAGAGAGAGAGAAGGAGAGAGAAGCGTAACGGTATAGACACGGGGCAGGAGCGAGACAAGAGAGGGTCAGTAGGGTCAAGAATTCTCAAGGATACAGTGCCTATACGTATGGTTATATGTACCTGTGCAGTGTGCCATCGGGGTCTTGAGTCGCCCCCAGGATGGTACGGCCGACCTGGTGTCCCTCACGCATTCTGACGGGCGGCCAACACTCGGGGAACCAGGAGGCGTGAGAGGGAGCTTCGGGAGGCGACACAACACACCCTCTCCATGCGACGGTGTGAGAGCTACTGATGACTCTCTCCTCGGCACAGTCTTCGGTCTCTCTCCCACCCGGCGTCCCTCTCGGCTCCTTCAATGCTCCCAGGTGTTGCCAGACGCGGGACGGGAGTGAGCCTGAAGGGATTACAAATAGAACACGTTGAGTTATTAAGCGGACGAGACGATTCCAACCCCGGGCTATTTGTGGGCTCCTGTTACCTATGTGATGGTGGACCTGTCTGCTTGCTGCCTGCTTGCCCACCTGTGATTCCTGCTTTATCCTTACCTGTAACTCACCTGTCTGTCTGTTCCCTTACCTGCCTCTACCTCTCCTTACCTATATGACTTCCTCTGTGTGTGTGTGTGTGTGTGTGTGTGTGTGTGCTTGTTTACTGCTTCCCGCTTACCTGTTTGCTTGTTCTCGTGTTTGTTATGGTGAGATTATAAGTCGTTCACGGGTGTTTGTTTGTTCGTTTGTTTGTTTGTTTGTTTGTTTGTTTGTGTGTGTGTGTGTGTGTGTGTGTGTGTGTGTGTGTGTGTGTGTCACACACACACACACACACACACACACACACACACACACACACATACCCCACACCTGTTCGCGAGTACTCAGTCCACAAAACCACATACAGTTACGCACATGGATAGAAACGAACACACACACACACACACACACACACACACACACACACACACACACACACACACACACACACACACACACACACACACACACACACACACACACACACACACACACACGGCAAATCGGATCAAAACGAGTCTTGGAATACACAACACACGACTTACGAGGAAGTGACTGATGTACAAAGCGCCTGACAGACTGACTAACCGAGTAACTTACAAGTGATTTGCCAAAAAACGTGAGTGACTTACGGGCTGACTTACGAACTGACTTACTGATTTACGAGTTACTGACTTACCAAATGACTTACGGAGATGACTTACCGAAATACGTACTGACTGACTTACCCACTAACTTACGGAGCGACTTACAGGCTTTGACTTACGGAATGACTTACGAATCAACTTACGTACTGACTGACTTACCCACTAACTTACAGAGCGACTTAGACTTTGACTTACGGAATGACTTACAAATCAACTTACGTACTGACTGACTTACTAACTTACAGAGCGACTTAGACTTTGACTTATGGAGTAACTTACAAATCGACTTACTTACCGAATGACTTAGATCGACTTACAGATTGACTTACGGAGTGACTTACAAATCAACTTAGACTAACTTACCGAATGACTTAGATCGACTTACAGACTCTGACTTACGGAGTGACTTACAAATCAACTTACAGACTAACTTACCGAGTGACGTATACAGGGAGACGTAGACTAACTTACTGAATGACTTAGTGACTTAGACTGACTTAACGAATGACTTACCGGGCGACTTACCGAATGACTTAGACTTACTTACCGAGTGACGTATACAGGACAACTTAGACTAACTTACTGAATGACTTAGTGACTTTGACTGACTTACCGAATGACTTACAGGGCGACTTACACTTACTTACAGAATGACTTACAGATTGATTTACCGAATGACTTACAGGGCGACTTACACTTACTTACCGAATGACTTACATATTGACTTACCGAATGACTTACAGGGCGATTGACACTTACTTACCGAATGACTTACAGGGCGACTTACCGAATGACTTACAGGGCGACTCACACTTACTTACCGAATGACTTACAGATTGACTTACCGAATGACTTACAGGGCGACTGACACTTACTTACCGAATGACTTACAGACTGACTTACCGAATGACTTACAGGGCGACTTACACTTACTTACCGAATGACTTACAGATTGACTTACCGAATGACTTACAGGGCGACTTATCGAATGACTTACAGGGCGACTTACAGACTTACTTACCGAATGACTTACAGATTGACTTACCGAATGACCTAGTGACTTAGACTGACTTACCGAATGACTTACAGGACGACTTACAGACTTACTTACCGAATAACTTAATGACTTACCAAATGACTTACAGACTTACTTACCGAATGACTTACAGATTGACTTACCGAATGACCTGCGTGACTTACAGTACTTCAGTTTATGTTTGACGTGTTGCATGGCTGACTTCGAGACCGGATGAACATGAAAATAACGATGATGATAGACATTTTTTTTTTTTAGATATGGTGACTTTTTTTTTTTTTTTACAACCGAGGACGCAGCTCAAGGGGAAAAAAAAAAAAAGCTAACTAGGCGATGATGGTGAAGGTGGTGATGGTGAATGGTGATGATGGTGAAGGCGGTAATAATAATAATGGTGATGATAATGACGATAATGGTTAGTGATAATGATGATGATAGTGATAATGGTAATACTGATGCTGATAGTGAGTGTGATAGTGAAATTGATGGTGATAGTGATGAAGATAGTGATTGTGATCGTGATAGTAATAGTAACAATGATAGTGATAGTGACAATGATAGTGATGGTGATGGTAATGGTGATGGTGATAGTGACAGCAATAGTGACAATGATAGTGATAGTGATGGTGATAGTGATGGTGATGGTGAGAGTGATAGTGATAGTGACAACGATAGTGATAGTGATAGTAATAGTGATGGTGATAGTGATAGTGACAACGATAGTGATAGTGATAGTGACAACGATAGTGATAGTGATAGTGACAACGATAGTGATAGTGATAGTAATAGTGATGGTGATAGTGATAGTGACAACGACAGTGATAGTTATAGTAATAGTGATGGTGATAGTGATGGTGATAGTGATAATGACAACGATAGTGATAGTAATAGTGATGGTGATAGTGATAATGATAGTGATGGTGATGGAGATAGTGATAGTGACAATGATAGTGATAGTGACAATGGTAGTGATAGTGATGGTGATAGTGATAGTGAAAATAATGGTGATAGTGATAGTGATGGTGATAGTGACAATGATAGTGATAGTGATATTGACAATGATAGTGATAGTGATGGTGATATTGATAGTTTGATAGTGAAATTGATAGTGATAGTGAAAATGATGGTGATATAGTGAAAATGATAGTGATGGTGATGGTGAGAGTGAGGGCAGGATAGGGAACATTCACCTTGCCAATCTAACATGTAAATGACAGGTGGTAGACGTGATACGGAAGCCGATGGTGGTGATGATGGTGGTGAATGTTGATGGTGATGGTGATGGTGGTGAATGGTGATGGTGGTGAGGGAAAGGAGATTCATACCACCATCTTTACAAACATCTTCTTTTATTATACATCAAAAACACTATTTTATCCTATCTTCAAAGCCTGTGTGTGTGTGTGTGTGTGTGTGTGTGTGTGTGTGTGTGTGTGTGTGTGTGTGTGTGTGTGTGTGTGTGTGTGTGTGTGTGTGTGTGTGTGTGTGTACCCGCTTGTTATCCTCACCACCTGTGTATCCACGCGAGAGGAAATGGAAGAGAAAATGGAAGAGGAAAGAAATGGAGCGAAAAAAGGAAGTGGAGAAATGACACCAACTAGAACTGGCAAAGGAGAGGAAAAAAGAGGAAGAGGAATTGAAGGAGAGAGAGAAAGAGGAAGAGGGATAGGATGGGGAAGGAAACAGAGGATCAAGAATTAACAGAGAAAGGGGGAAAGTGAAGAAAAAGAAAAAAAATAAGTAGGAAGAAAAGAAAGAAAGGGAAAGTGAAAAAAAGGGAAAATGAAGGGAATGAGAAGAGAAATGGGAAGCTTGGTTTGAAATTCTAAGCTTAGTAGCATTTGGGGTAGACTTGTAAGCTTATATTATTGCTACATGTACCTCAATATACGCTTAGAAGACCTACACGTGGGGAGGGAGACGTATTTTGTAAGCCTAATCATAATCACTCTCACTTAAAATTCATATATGCTTGAATACCTAAACTTGGGGGAGGGTAAGATCTGTAAGCTTTTTCATATATCACTTTTATGCTCGGTTTATCCTTTTCGTAATTAGCACGCACCTGTGAGCAATGAGGCAATTAGCTGTTACCTGTCACACCTGCACTCACAATACCTGGGCTGGTCTCCGAGTTTTTTTTTTTGTTGTTGTTGTTTTAGGTCTGTTTTTGTATTTCTAGTTTTTTTTATATATATATTTTTTGGTGGTTAATTTCTTTTTATTAATATATTTTGTTTTATCATTAACATCATTTCTTTTTTGGTTGTTCTTGTTTTTTTTTCTAATTCTACTTCAACTTTTTAATTATTTTTCCTTCTTTTATTTTTTTTTTCCTTTTCTTCCTTTTCTTCTTCTTCGTGTTCGTCTTCGTCTTTTTTTTACCTTCTTCTTCTTTTGCTGTTTTTTTGTTTTGTTTTCTTTTTCCTTCCTCTTCTTGTTCTCGTCCTTGTTCTTCTTTTCCTCTTTCTCTTTCTTTCTTCTTATTCTTCCTATTATAAGATTTCTGTTTTGTCTTGTTTCTTCTTTTTCTTTTTGAGGGCGAGTTCGTTTTGTGACATTATCTTGGCTTGCTTTCCCTTCTTACTTTCTTTCCTACTTTTTCTCTCTTTCTGTTTATCCATCTATTTCTCTATGTCCTTATTCCTTTCTTTTCCTCTCTTTGGTCTGGTTGAGGGACATCTTTGATCTTATTTTCATGTCTATCTTTATCTATGACATTTTTTTGGCTTACTTTCCCTTCTCTTTCTTTTTTTTTCCCCTTTTCTCTCTTCCTATTTACATTTCTCTATGTCCTTATTCCTTCCTTTTCCTCTCTTTGGTCTGGTTGAGGGACATCTTTGATCTTATTTTCATGTCTATCTTTATCTATGACATTTTCTTGGCTTACTTTCCCTTCTCTTTCTTTCCTACTCTTTCTCTCTTCCTATTTACCCATCTATTTGTCTATGTCCTTATTCCTTCCTTTTCCTCTCTTTAGTCTGGTTCAGGGACATCTTTGACCTTATTTTCATGTCTATCTTTATCTATGACATTTTCTTGGCTTACTTTCCATTCTTTCTTTTCTACTGTTTCTCTCTTCCTGTTTATCCATCTATTTCTCTATGTCCTTATTCCTTCTTGTCTTTCTTTTCTTCCTTTTCCTCTCTTTGGTCTGGTTGAGGGACATCTTTGACCTTATTTTCATGTCTATATCTATTTGTTTATTTGTCTGTCTGTCTCTTCCTTCCTTTGCTGTCTCGTGTCTTTCCTTCCTCTTCTTCACCTTGGTCTGGTTTGGGGATATCTTAACCCTTTTTTTTTTTACCCAGAAACCTTACTAACTAATAACTTCTCTTCCTTTGTTTTCTCCCTCGCAACACCTTAGAGGAACACAAAGAACACGCTGAGTTGCGTCGTAAGCAGGGAGACACACACACACACACACACACACACACACACACACACACACATATAAAGAGGTAGTCAGTCAGGAGGTTAAGCAGGTAATCTCTCTTCCTTTGTGTTTCTCCCTCACAACACCTTAGAGGAACACAAAGAACACGTTGAGTTGCACAGTAAGCAGGGAGACACACACACACACACACACACACACACACACACACACACACACACACACGCACATATAAAGATAGGTTAGGTTAGGTTAGGTTAGGTTAGGTTAGGTTAGAACTCAAGTAGGTAAGCAGGTAACGTTAACACAAATTGGTATGTAAATAAACGGGTATATGAGTAAGCAGGTAGTTAGGTAGGTACACAAATTAACAGGTAAATCAGGCAAGCAGGAAGGCAAGTACAGGTTAAGGGAGATAAACGAAGCAACAGATGTGGGGAGATAGCTATTAGAACACAGGTAGCCAGGTAGATTATTACAGGTAGACAAATTCAGTATAAAATAATAATAATAAACAGGTGTGGGTAGATAGCTAATTAGAACACAGGTAGATTATTACAGGTAGACAAATTCAGTATAAAATAATAATAATAATAATAAACAATAGTAAGCAGGAAGGTAAGAATAGCGTAAGGGAGGTAAACGGAGCAACAGGTGTGGGTAGATAGCTAATTAGAACACAGGTAGATTATTACAGGTAGACAAATACAGTATCTCCAAGTGGATGTTTTTATTCCAAAGTCACGCTGTATAAAATGAGAAAATGACAAAGACAACTGATTTTCTTATTTAGGCCTAACACGTGGGGAGGAGGAGGAGGGAGGAAGGGGAGAGGGGAGGAAGGGGGGAAATGGGGAGAGGAGAATGCTTGGAAGAGGGAGAAAGAGGAGAGGGGAAAAGGGGAAGAAGGGAATGACGAAGGAGATGAGGAGGGGAAAAGGAGGAGGAAGAGAGGATGGGGAGAGATGAAGAAGGGGGAGAGTAAGAGAAGATAAGAACTGAAGGGAAAGAGAGAGGAAGAGGAGGAAGAAGGGGAGAAGAGGGGAAGAAGAGGAGGAGGAAGCAGGAAGAGGATTGTAGATGGAAGAGAGGGAGAGGAAAAGGAAATAACAACTAAAGGGAAAGAAGGAGGAGGAAGGAGGAGGGAGAGGAAGGGGAGGGAAAAAGGAAGAGGAAGAAGGAAAAAAAAGATTAAAAAACAGAAAAAGAAAAAAATAGGAATATATTCACTTAATTTAAACACATTATTATTATTATCACACGAGGAGGAGGAGAGAGAGAGGGTGAGGGAGGGAGGAAAGGGAGAGAAAAAGGAAAGGGAATGAGATAAAGAATAAGGAAAGAAGGAATAGGAGGAGGGAGAGAAGGAGAATTAAGTGGAGAAAAGCAGAGAAGGAAAAGGAGGAACGGGAGAGAAAGGAGGAAGGGAGGGAAGCTTGGGGGAGGAAAGAGAGATAAGGAAGGGAGGGAGGGAAAGGGAGGAGGAAGGGAAGGAAAGGGAGGAGGAAGGGAGGGAGGGGAGGAAAGGAGGAGAGGGGAGGGTCTGTTTAGGCTTATTTTGACCCGAAAAGCGACGAAGCCAGACAAACACAAACACACACACACACACACACACGCTTGACTGTGTGTGTGTGTGTGTGTGTGTGTGTGTGTGTAAACTTCCACAGGCATATCATAACAAGAATTCAATAAAATAAAATCGTGATAGGAAGAAGAAGAGGAGGAGGAGGAGGAGGAGGAGGAGGAGGAGGAGGAGGAGGGGGGGTCAAAAATTCGTTTGTGACTCGACAAATAGTTAAATCGAAGCAACAACAACAAATAATAATAATAATAATAATAATAATAATAATAATAATAATAATAATAATGATAATAGTAACGATAATAACACTTGCTTGCTTGCTTGTTTACTTGTTTGTTTGTTTGCGTTTCGGCTTTGCTTAGCTCATAACTTAAAACTAGAGAGAGAGAGAGAGAGAGAAAGAGAGAGAAAAGGAGTAAGAAAGAAAATAACAAAGTAATAAAGGGAAAGAAAACGAATAGAAAGGAAACGAAAAGTAGCAGAGAATAAGAAAAAAAGAAGAGGGAAAATATACGAGAAAACGGAAAGAATGGCAAAGAAAACATGAAAAAAAGAAGAGGAAAAAAAATGAAACGAAAAAATAAAATGGCAGAAAATATGAAAATGAGGGAAAAAAAATGTTACCAGCAAAGAATCACACCCCAAAAATATATAATAAATAACCTAAGATACACACATTAAAAATTCCCGTCGCCGAAGTTGGAGAAGGACTGAGTGAAGTTGGAGGTGGAGGAGGTGGAGGAAGAGGTGGAGAAACCCTTCCGGCGGGGCGACCCAAACTCCTGCTGTGGCTGCTGGGACTGTTGCTGTGGAGGCTGTTGGTATTGCTGTTGTTGGGGTGGTTGCTGTTGCTGCTGGAAGTTCTTGGACCTGGACGTGAAGTTGGACATATTCCCAAAGGACGTGTCGGAGAATGGCGAAGATCCGTCCGTGAAGTTTGAGAAGTTTGACATGTCGGTGAATCCTGATCTACCGGACAGCGTTGAGCCCATTGAATCTGTGGACATCTGTGTCATGAGGGAGTGTCCACGCCCCATCAGGCTCCGGAAGTCATCGAACCCCTGTAGGAAATTCGGTGGGGGAGGGTAAAAGCCCCCCATGATATCCCCGCCACTGATCCCGGTGGAGAAGGACTGCTTGAAGGAGGAGGAGGAAGAGGTCGAGTTCTTCTTCACTGACATGACCGAGCCGTCTGGGAGGTGCTGGATGCATGTCTCACTCACCTCATTCGCATCCGTTGACTCCGCTCTCTTGAACTTCCCTTCCGGATCTTCTTCGACCTTGGAGAGCTTGGTGGTCGCTTCCTTCCTGGCGGCTTGACTGTCCTTGTCCGTGATCTCCGCTGCCGTCTCGCGATGTTCCTTGAATCCGTCTTTCTCCTGGACTACGTTTGAGGTTTGAGACGTGACCACCCGCCTTCCGTTTTCTTCCGTCACGCTCACACTGGTCTGGTTCCCGGTCCCTGTGGCTGGGATCGACTGGGGGGCCTGGGGGGCAAACTGCTGTGGGGGATACTGGGGGGTGTACTGCTGCGGGGGCTGGGACTGTTGAAATTGCTGCTGTGGGGGTTGAAACTGTGGCTGTGGGGACTGATACTGCGCTTGTGGTGGTGGGGACTGTGGGTACTGGGGTGGTGGGGACTGGTACTGGGATGGGGACTGGCACTGGGCTTGTGGGGGTGGGGACTGCGGGTACTGGGGGGCACCTGCGGGCTGTTGATACTGCTGGAACTGGTTATACTGTTGTGGGTGCTGCTGGCCGGGGAACTGCTGGTACGGCTGCTGGGGGGGTTGAGGTTGTGGGGGAGGTGACTGGGGGTAGTTCGGGGGGTGGGCCTGCTGGGGGGTTGCCTGGTGGGGTGGAGGTCCTTGGCTAGCCTTAGAAACATTGAACGCAACTTCGGTTTTGACAGGAGCGCGTTTGCTTAAGTCAAACTCCATTGTAGACGAAACTCTGGAAGACTCGGATCCAGCTTCGCTCGGGGCCGGGGAGGAGCAAGTCGAGGTCTTCGTGGATCCAAAACCAGAGTCACAAAACATCAGCTTCTCACGCATCTCCTTGGGCAGGGAATCGAAGCCATCAGAGGAGGATTCAAAGCTCGAGGAGGATTGGATCACCCGACGGGAGGAGGTGCTCTTGAAGGAGGAGGTGGAGGAGTTGTCGCTGAACTGTTGCTGTGTGGAGGAGGAGGTGGAGGAGGTGGAGGTGTTGGCTACAGGGGCGGCCCGTGGAGCGTCTGTGAGTGTTGCGCCGTCCTGTGGAGAGGTGGAAGATGGTTAGAAAGGTGGAGAGAAAAGATGAGTTGTAGAAGAGAAGAGTGGATGGTATAGTGGATGACATCTTAACTTCCTCTCCTTTCCTATCATCCCCTTTCCCATTCTCTCTTAGTTCTCCTCTTTCTTCCTCTCTCTTGCTATTCCCTTCCCCTCCAATCCTCTTCCTCCTCACTCCTTCCCTTCCTTCCTCTCCTTTGCAATCATTCCCTTTCCCATTATCATTCTGTCTAACCCCTTTCAGTTCTTCCCTTTCTTCCTCCCTCTTTTCCCTCCCTTCCCTCTCTCCCTCCTCCTCCCTCCTCCTCCTCCTTCCCTTCCCTCCTTTTCCCATTATCATTCTGTCTAACCCCTTTCAGTTCTTCCCTTTCTTCCTCTCTCTCGCTTTCCCTTCCCCCTCCATCCCTCTCCCTTCTCATTTCTTTCATTCCTTCCTCTCCTTTGCAATCATTCCCTTTTCCATTCTCATTCTATCTTTCCCCTCTCAGTTCTTCCCTTTCTTCCTCTCTCTCGCTTTCCCTTCCCCCTTCATCCCTCTCCCTTCTCATTTCTTTCTTTCCTTTCCCCTCCCTTCCCTTCCCTTTCCTCTTCTTTTCTGCATTCCATCTCTTTTCCTACTCACTTCTTTCTCTTCCTCTTTACCCTCTTCCTCTCTTATTTTTCCCCTTCCTCTCTACCCCTCCTCTTTCTCCAGTCTTCTCCCTTCCTTTCCCTTCTTCCCTTCCCTTTCTTCCCCTCTCTTTCCTTCCCCTTCTTTCCCTCCCTTTCCTTCCCCTCCCTTTCCTCCCCCTTCTTCCCCTCCCTTTCCTCCCCCTTCTTCTCCTCCCTTTCCTTCCCCTTCTTCCCCTCCCTTTCCTCCCCATCCCTTACCTTCCTGGGGGCCCGGATAGTAAGCACGCCATCCCTGGATAGCGCCGTGGACACTTGGTCGAGGTCGGCGGCGGGCGGCAGCGTGAACTCCTTGTAGAACGACTTGCACGAAGACGACACCCCATCCTCGGAGACCTGGTGGTGGTGGTGGATATTTGGTGGTGGTGATGGTGGTGATGTGTAAGTGGAATGGGTGAGTATAGGGTGTTGTGGTTGGTGGTATGGGTGGTGGTGTTTTGGGTGGTGATGTAGGTGGTGGTGGTGGTGGTGGTGATGGTGGGTACTTATATCTGAAACAAAATCTAAGCCTAACTATTTTTACTACTACAACTACCAATACCACCACCATTACTACTACTACCACAATCTCCTACAACTATTACTACTACTATTTCTCCTCCTCCTACTACTACTACTACTACTACTACTATCATTAAGTCTTTTACTGATACTACCACCAATATCACTACAACTATTTCTCTTCCTCCTCCTCCTCCTCCTCCTCCTCCTCCTACCACCGCACTCACCTTCTGGTAGGATCCCTCGACCACTATCCTGTCGTCCACGGCGCGCACCTGCAGTTCACGGGGGTTAAAATCCTTCACGTCCATCACCACCTGGAATAAGAGGTCCAATTAGCCGGGCAGGTGAGGCGGGGCGAGGCTTGTGTAGGCAACTAGCTCAGGTGTTCTTGGGTTTAAATCAGATGTTTGCTTATTCTTGTTACTTTTTTTAATTCGTATCCCATCAGTAGCTTTAACTTTGCCTGACTATGATAAAGAGTCGCTATGTGTGTCCAATTAGCCGGGCAGGTGAGGCGGGGCGTTGCTTGTGTGGGTATCTAGCTCAGGTGTTCTTGGGTTTAAATCAGATGTTTTGTTATTCTTGTTATTTTTGTTATTTGTTTCGTAGCTTTAACCTCGCCTGACTATGATAAAGAGTCACTAAGTCTGTACCTAACCTAACCTAACCTAACCTAACCTAACCTAACCATAACCTAACCTAAATTAACCCTAACCTAGCCCTAACCAAACCTAACCTTAACCTAACACTAACCTAGCATAACCTAACCTAACCATAACCTAACTTAACCTAACCTAACCCTAACCTAACCTAACTATAACTTAACCATAACCTAGTCTAACCTAACCTAACCAGTATATTCGCATGTGCTTCCTCAAGTGAGAAATTTATTACCAAAAAACAAGGGCGCTACTTTATGAGGGAGACTCCACCCCAGAGACAGGCTATCTAATGAACCTCAGGAAAGAGACTCTACTCCTTCTCCTTCTTCTCCTTCTCCTTCTCCTCCTCCTCCTCCTCGCACCCACCTGGAACTTGCCGTCCTTCTCCGTGATCTGCAGGGCCTGGGACGCGTAAAGGTCCTCGTCGATCTTACTACTTCGGATCTTGCTGTAGACATCGCGGCAGTGGTTGCGGGAGCCATCGTCCACCTGTCGGGGGAGGGACCTGCTCATCACCTGCTGTGGCGGTGGTGAAGGTGGTGGTGGTGGGGGGGCGTGTGTGGCGGTGTGCCGGCGGGACAGGGAGGGGAAGGACCGGGAGGGGAAGGACCGGAAGGGCTGGGGAGGGGAAAGGAAAGGGGAGAAGAGATGGGAAGGGGGAAGAGGTAGAGAAGAGGAGAGAAAAGGAAAGGATGGAGGCAAGGGAGGAAAGGGGAGAAGAGAGGGGAAGATGAAGGGGAAGGAAAGGAAGGGGAAGGAAGGGAAAGGAGGAGGGGAAAGGAAAGGGGAGAAGAGAGGGGAAGAGAAGGGATGGGAAGGGGGAAGAGGTAGTAGAGAGAGAAGAGAAGGGAAGGGAAAGGGAGAAAGAAGCGAAGGAAAGGGGAGAAGAGAGGGGAAGGTGAAGGGGAAGGAAAGGAAGGGAAGGGAAGGGAAGGGAAGATAAGAGAAGAGAAAGGGTGGAGGCAAGGGAGGAAAGGGGAGAAGAGAGAGGAAGGGAAAGGAAAGGAAGGAGAGGAAAGGAAAGGTGAGGGTTAGGGGAAGGGGAGGCGAAGGGAAGGAGGAGAGGGGAAGGGAAGGGAAGGGAGGGGAGGAAGGGGAAGGGGGAGTAAGCACATGCCCATTAGCAACGGTGTATAACCTGAGGCTTGAAGGGGAGTGCAGGGGAATGGGGGAAGGGAAGAGACAGAAGGATTCAGACCGGGTGCCATTGCTAGATCTTAACGCAGGAGAGAAGGAAAAGAAAACCCTGAGATTAATAAGGCAGACTTTACCAGATTATTCCCCAAAGAAAATTACAAAGAAAATAATTGCCGTTTCGAGGGAGACTAAAATAATGTGCAAGAGGAAGGTTTAGATTTTAGAGGAAGAAAACTTGAGAAAAGGATAAAGAAAGAGTAGTTAGCAAATTATAACACGAAAGAAGAATACAAGAAAATAAGTGCTGTTTCGAGGTAGACTAAAGTAATGTACGAGAGGATGGTTTAGAGGAAGAAAACTTGAGAAAACGATAAAGAAAGTGTCATTAGCAGATTATAACCCAAAGAAGAATACAAAGAAAATAATTGCTGTTTCGAGGGAGACTAAAATAATGTGCAAGAACGTTTAAAAGAAGAAAAACTTGAGAAAATGATAAAGAAAATGGGTTGGCAGAGACGCAAAATAGAAAAAAGAAAGTGGTGTCAGATTTTAAGAGGGGGACTAAAATTATATACAACAGGGCGGGATAATAGATTCTACAATACCTACAATACCTACAATACCTAATACAATGAATACATGTGATTTTATGTACAGTAAGAGGCAGATGATGGATCAAAAAAAGTCCTCTAGGCGCTCCTTCAAATAAACAATACATAATACATAAGATTGATACATGGTGACTGAGTGATTCTATATACAAAAAGATTTAATAAGTAAGTGAATACATTACCCTAAAGAAATATACATCAATATGCTTTTTTTTTTAATGCACGATGTATATAAATTTGCTATAGCTATTAATAAGGACTGGACAACCTTCAGTATTACACAGACTATTGTATTTGTGTTGTATTATCGATGGCATACAGTAAATACCCCCCCACCCCCCCACCCCTCCATCATCACCACCACCACCACCACCACCACTATCACCTCCCACCCTCCCCTTCACTACCACAACCATTCACCACCACAATCACCACCCCCCCACACACCACCACCACCATCACATCCCTAATGACCACCATGACACCACCACCACCACTATCATCCCCCCCTCACCCTCACTACCACCACCATCCACTACCACAACCACTACAATCACCACCTCCTCTTCCACCCTCAATCACCACCACACCCCCTCTCCACCCATCACCACCCTCACCTTCAGGCCGGTACTGTCGAAGCGATCCAAAACGCTCTGCATGGCGCGGTCGAAGTCGTCCCAAGCCTCGCGGAAGAAGGCGTCATCGAAGAACCCATCTCGCTCAAGCACCCGCAAAGACCGCCCGGGGCCTGCCATGGTGATCTGCTGGAAGGGGAACCGTCAGGGAGGAGAGAAGAGGGGAGGGAAGAGGATGGCATTGTGGTTGTCCGCGGGCCTGGGTTCGATTCCAATGCAGTGATAATATTCAATCAGTTTATTACTCTGGCAGATAAACACACACACACACACACACACACACACACACGGAAAGGTTTACATAGAGGCGTCAGCAGCTGTTTACTTTCTGTTCTGCACGTCATGGCTGGCTCTCTCTCTCTCTCTCTCTCTCTCTCTCTCTCTCTCTCTCTCTCTCTCTCTCTCTCCTTCACCTCCTGTCACCTTTCCTGTTATCTCATTTCTCTTCATATTTTCCTATTCATTTTTATTTCACCTTTTTCCTTAAATAAATCTCCTTCTTAATACGCTTCTTCTTTCTTTATTTTTTTTACCTGTCATTCTATTTAATTGCTCTCCTCCTCCTCCTACTACTACTACTACTACTACTACTACTGCTGATAATAAGTGAGTGAATATTATATAACTTGAGGAAAAACAGATAAGTATTACCTAAAAATATAAATTAAATTCGTTTGTTTTTAATGTAAGTGGAACAAGACCATAAAATTTAGGAGAGTGGAGCTTGTCACACTAAAATCCAGTTATCTACCCTAAAAAGATAACACACACACACACACACACACACACACACACACACACACACACACACACACAAATGTAGGCCAACGTATTATACACCTATATGGTCAGTCAGTCAGTCAGTCAGTCAGTCAGTTATGTATATTATCCTTCAATGTGTCAGTCAGTCAGTCAGTCAATCAGTCAGTTATGTATATTATCCTTCAATGTGTCAGTCAGTCAGTCAGTCAGCCAGTCATTTCATCAGTAAATAAGTCAGTCAGTCAGTCAGTCAAGTATTCGATCTATCAATGTGTCAGTCATTCACCCAGTCAGTCAGTCAATCAGTCAAATATCCTATCTATCAATGTGCTAGTCAGTCAATAGATAAAGATACCTGTTAATCCGTCAATCAGCCAGTCAGTCAGTCAGTCAGTCATTCACTTAGTCATCCACTCATTCAGTCAGTCAGTCAATCAGTCAGTCAGTCAACACACACACACACACACACACACACACACACACACACACACACACACACACACATTGAGGAAAACATTTCTTGATATCACACTAAAAATAACCATGACG
>NC_066562.1:7572897-7575397 GCF_024679095.1 Eriocheir sinensis
CCTCCCTCCCTTTCCTTTCTCTTTTCCTATCCTTCTATTTTCCCTCCTTTCCCTCCCCTCCTTCCTTCATATTCTCCTCCTCCCTCCTTTCATCCCTTCTCATCGCCCCTCCTTTCCTCCTCCTCTCTCACTCTAATCCTCCTCCTCCTCCTCCTCTTCCTCTTCTTCCCTCCTTCCTTATATAGAACCAGGCCAGCAATTTGTGTTATTGTCTCAAATTTGTCTTGAAAACAATTGGACGCAGAAAAATAATAACAACAATTAGCGAAGAAGAAGAAGAAGAGGAAGAAGAAGAAGAAGAAGAAGATGAATAAGATGAAGAGGAGGAGAAGGAGGAGGAGGAGATAAGGGCAGATAAAGAACAGGATAGAAAAATAATATATCAGAGAGAGAGAGAGAGAGAGAGAGAGAGAGAGAGAGAGAGAGAGAGAGACTTCGCCCCCAGCCACATACCCACCACCACCACCATCACCATTATTATTATTATTATTATTATTATTATTATTATTATTATTATTATTATTATTATTATTCAGGACAAAGGGATGGAGAAGAGATTTAAGAGAGAACTGATTACGAAGAGTAGGTTATCTTTCTTATCTGAGAGAGAGAGAGAGAGAGAGAGTATAGCCATTAGCGAGTTATCATTCTATCTAATCTTTCACTCGTGTTCTTCATTTTGTCATAGGAATGAAGATAAATGAGAGAGAGAGAGAGAAATGAAAAAATGCTCGTGTGTGTGTGTGTGTGTGTGTGTGTGTGTGTGCACGCGCCACCCAGCCTGTGTGTTTATTTACCTGTGTGAAAAGGTGAGATTATGGTGTTTGTTTTCATTTCGCCATAAATAAAAACCTTGAGAGCACACACACACACACACACACACACACACACACACACACTAAGAAAGACAGACATACAGAGAGATACACACAAATAGACAGACATTCAGATAGACGGATAGATAGACAGACAGACAGACAGACCCCCCCCCCCCCACACACACACTAAGAAGGGTTCATACACGTGTGCATAAGAATGTGCACACTAGTCACGTAATGTGTGTGTGTGTAGCGTGTGTGCCTAATATGGCAACGATGATGCGCCTCAAATATATATGCGAGACGCTGCCACTGTGTTCTTGAGGCCCTGGTGTGTTCTAGAGACCGCTGGTGTGTTTTAGAGACCGATAATGTGTTCTTGAGACCGCTGGCATGTTCTAGAGGCCCCTGGTATGTTCTAGAGAATCTTGGTGTGTTCTTGAGGCCCCTGATGTGTTCTACAGACCGCTGGTGTGTTCTAGAGACCGCTGGTGTGTTTTAAAGACCCCCGGTGTGTTCTAGAGACCCCTGATGTGTTCTAGAGACCGCTGGTGTGTTCTAGAGACCGCTGGTGTGTTCTAGAGACCGCTGGTGTGTTTAGAGACCGATAATGTGTTGTAGAAACCGCTGGTGTGTTATAGAGACCGCTGGTGTGTTTAGAGACCGATAATGTGTTGTAGAAACCGCTGGTGTGTTGTAGAGACCGCTGGTGTGTTCTAGAGACCGCTGGTGTGTTCTAGAGACCGCTGGTGTGTTCTAGAGACCGCTGGTGTGTTTAGAGACCGATAATGTGTTGTAGAAACCGCTGGTGTGTTGTAGAGACCGCTGGTGTGTTCTAATGACCGTTAGTGTGTTCTAGAGACCCCCGGTGTGTTCTAGAGACCGCTGATGTGTTCTAGAGACCGCTGGTGTGTTCTAGAGACCGCTGCCATGTTCTAGAGACCGCTGGTGTGTTCTAGAGACCGCTGGTGTGTTCTAGAGACCCCCGGTGTGTTCTAGAGACCGCTGGTGTGTTCTAGAGACCCCCGATGTGTTTAGAGACCGCTGATGTGTTCTAGAGACGGTCGGTGTTGTTTAGAGACCGCCGATGTTTTTTTTTAGAGACCCCTGATGTTATCCAGAGACCCCCGATGTTTTTTTTAGAGACCCCTGATGTTATCCAGAGACCCCCGATGTGTTCTAGAGACCGATTTTGTGTTCTAGAGACCATTATTGTGTTCTAGAGACCGCTGACGAGTTTTAGAGACCGCTGGCGTGTTCTAGCGACCCCTGGTGTGTTATCAAGGGCGCTCTAGTGTTCTTAAGACCGCTGATGTGTTCTAGAGACCGCTGACTTGTAATGCCACCCTATGTGTTCTGAGAAGGTCTTGAGGAGAGGCAATGTGTTATAATGACTTTCTATGGTCGTCACAGGGGTCGTGTCTCCATCGGGTGTTATCGCAGCGCCACGAATATCTGACAAGGTTCTGACCAACAATCGTGAGCCCTTATTCTTGAGAGAGAGAGAGAGAGAGAGAGAGAGAGTCGTGAGGTCAAATAAGTGCATCTCTTCCCCCCTTCTCTCTCTCTCTCTCTCTCTCTCTCTCCGTGGACAAGGAAGATTAGGATGAATATTTTCTGTAATGTGGTCAATCCTCCTCCTCCTCCATATCCCTCTCCTCCTCCTCCTCCTCCTCCTCCTC